>NW_017673264.1:42737-83554 GCF_001879085.1 Nicotiana attenuata
CTAATAATTCGGTTTTTGGTTAACCGAACTAAAAAACTTAATAACCGAAAACCGAACCGAAAAACCAAAATTTTAAAATTTTAAACCGAAACCGACCGAACAAACCGAATAACCGAAACCGAAATAAAAAAAAATTCGGTTCGGTCGGTTTATTCGGTTCTGACCGAAATATGCCCACCCCTACCTGCAGGATCTAAGTGTTAGTCACCATATCAAATTGATATGTAAAGCTTCTAAAATTTTACATTACCTGCTCAATGAGGTCAGTCTGCTTCTTATGGGTTATTGCCAATTCAGCTCGGAGGTCCTTGATTCCTCTTCTTTCTGCACATAGAGGCGTTTGAGGGCGTCTCTCTCCTCCGCGAGCCTTTTGAGATCGGCCGCACACCGGTTCAGCTTGGCTTGGGATTCGGTAAACGATTCCCGATGAAGCATCACAGCCTATGGAGAAAGGAAAGACGTCAGATAGAAGGAAATAAAAGCAAACGTAATAGCGGGGGATGAATTTACCTGGTTCAGGAGTCGATGAGTCTCGTAAAAAATGATCGCCGCATCTAGGTCGGAAATGTCATCGACCCCCGTAAGGCAACCACATAATATGTCTTTCCCTTCGTGGGCCGTTCCCACGTCGGGGGTCTCCATAGACCGAGCCTCCCATAATTGCCCTTTAGAAAATGTGGGGCCAGGCGGAAAATCATCAATATTGATTGCCCCAAGCAAGTCACTTGGGGCACTCTCTCCCCTTTGAAGGGCCTCGGGATCGGACTCTTCCGGCACACTCGTCGGTTGTTCATCACGACAGGAGATATCTTCAGCCCCTGATGACTCGGGGACTTTGCTTGGACCACCTTCCGAGATCTCCTCGGTCCGAGGATGAGCTTCCTCGACCACCGGCTTAGTTGCTTTCAAAGCTTCGATGCTTCCCCTCTTTCGATCCACCAGCTCGCAACCAGCATCTTCCCCATCCTCTTCTTCATCTCGTAGTTTTTGGGCTACGACAGCAGATAGAGCAGCGGAGTCATTCATCGACTTGCGAGCCTTACTCTTCTTAGGCTTCGGGTATCACAAGGCGAGGCCCTTCTCCTCTTCTTGTCCTTAGCAGGTTTTGGGAGCCACCTCTTCCCCAGGCGAGGCCGCCCTCATTTCAGCAATATCCCCGAGGCCTGCATAAAAGGGAGTCAAGTATAAATAAAAAGAAACGTTTCAGAAAGGCATCGAAAGCGTACATGATAAGCTTACCATGATTCTTGGCCTAACATCTGCCCCTTGCCAAGTCATGCAGCAGTGCTCGGCATGGGAGAAAGTTGAGGCCAATTTTCGAACCCAGTTTTCGAGGTCGGGGACCGCGTGAGGCATCCAGGAAACCGCTGCATAACAGATGAAGACATTACATAAAGCAAAAATGGAGTATGAAGACTAATGGATAATACGTTACTTACGATCAGGGTTCACTTCTCGGGGAACGGCAATTTCTCCTATGGGATGAGGTCGCCGGTTCTTACCCGCACGAACCGGCTTATCCAACACCGGTCGTTGTCCTCATCGACGCTCATGAACAAGGCCTTCGTTGCTCGGCGTTGGAGCTTGATCAACCCTCGAAAAAGTCGAGGTTGATATAACCGCATGAGGTGGCTGAGAGTGAACTCCAACCCCTCGGCCTTGCTAAAAAAGAAGCGAAGCATGATCACTATACGCCAGAACGAGGGATGAACCTGGCTGAGGGTGACCTGGTACCTCTTGCAAAAGTTGACGACAACTGTCAAGAGGACCCATTGTGAAGGGGTAAGTGTAGACACTTAGAAACCCCTCCGCATGGGTGGTAATACTCTCTTCGGGAGCGGGGATTTGTACCACGACCTCGGCCAGTTACAGTCTCTCTTCACAGCCTCGAGATGGCCCGCCGTTATCGAGCAGATGTATCTCTACACGTGTTCATATCGGCCATGGACCGATGAAGGGTTCTCAACTTGGAAGTCGGATTTTAAGACACAAGGGCTGGGAACGTACTCGTGAGGGAGCGGTTCCACTGGCATTTTGTCACCTGTCGGCCGGGAAGAAGAGGAAGAAGCTTTCTCCTTTTGTCGGACGGTATTGGAGGTTTTCGCCATTAATTCAGGTAGAAGGAAGCGGAAAGAGGTGAAATTTTTTATTTTTGGTACTAACAAAGTTGACTCAACGGGTGGTGAAAGAGAAGAGATGGAGAGAGTAAGATACTTAGAAAACTTGGTGGAGGTGAAAGTAAAATTTTGATTCAACTAAAGAGCCTGTATTTATAGATTTATGGCGATGGTTCGGTGGTATTAGTGGCTGACCGTCCATTGGCAAGCATTAATGGTTTGGGGAACTGTACCGACGGGATGTTTCGGTCACCTCAATTGCTTACGTCATGTGGATGACATCATTATCGGGATCTCCAGAAAATCAAGGCTCAGGTCGTTTCTTATCATTTTATTCTAAGAAACGATGGGACTATCTGTACATGGTAGAAATCGGGGCTACCCGATTTCATTATTTGGTCGCAGTGAGGATGTAGCGTAAAGAAGCTAGGACGTCGAGCACAGAATCGAAGCCTTTTTTCGGACCGAGGTCGACGTCAATCACGGCTAGAAAGAGACAGACTCTGAGTGACACCGGTATAGCTTGATAACGGAAAAGGCGAGATATCCGCGATTGGTCGAGGATCGTGGCATGAATCTCGGAAAATCCACAACGGTTAATTAGATATTAATATGGTTTCCTACTATAATTAGAAGTGTACCTTATTTAGGACTCCTCTATTATATAAAAGGGGTCCCATCATTTGTAAGCTTCATCATTGTTCACTGATAAGAATATTACATTCATTACTTTCCTGCTATTTCACTTACTGTTCATCAGAGTTGCTTTATCATTTACTATTCATACTATCCCACCTCGAGACTATCCCAAGTCGAGGTCGAGACCTGGCTAGCATATTGATTTGATTTATTTTATTCTCTAATTTGTTCATTTATTTTCTTGCTTATCATTTGGTATTGGACGAAATCACATATCCTTAAAACCACAATATAAGTTTAATTGTTATCCGAATTTGAGGGTAAACAGTCTATTTAATACTCAATCTAGTCAGCAAAACTTGACAACAATTGCTGGTAGTGCAATGGAGAAGGAAGAGATTGGACTGCAGATTCGGAAAAATGAGAACGTACGAGAGTTTCTCGATGACTTTCTCTTTAGAATAACATGATAAGATGGAAGAAATTAGGAAATTTGGGGGAAAGACCAAGAAGCCCATGAAAGTCTTTATTTTAATGAGGTGGCAACGGTATTTTAGTAAAATCAAAAGTACGTACAAAAGTACCTTCATGTATGTAGTATGTTAGCAAGACTCTATATATATATATATATATATATATATATATATATATATATATATATATATATATATACGTAATCGTATGCGGCTTATGAGAAGCAATTGCAGTACTAAACTAAAGCAAATTAAAAGGGAATTAAGAATTATCATTGTTTCCGAAATACTCTTTGCCTTTGAAATAACAAATTCCAGCTCTGCCTTTCATTTTCTTGAATGCAGATTTGTAAAACTTAAGACCCTGTTAACTGCACCAGTCTAGCCAGTGTAGCCTTTTTCAGATCATGATTCATGAGGTATATATGTTGTGATCACCAACCTGAAACTATTTTCAATCCTTTATTCTTTTAGACAAGTGGAGAATGTTCAGAATTTATACACTTAATTAGAATATAATGTGGATGCCAGGAGCAGAATGAACGCATGTAACAAACACATGAAAAATTGAAAAGTGGTTAACTCATTCGGTGTCTCATTAAGCTAGCAATGCAACAGGCTTATCCTGCTCTTAGTATTACAAAAAACCGAAGAATTCTTACCATCAGTAGCTACCCATAAATTTCCGACCCCCACCCAAAAAAAGAAAGAAAAAGAAAATTACACTTCACCCACTAGATAAGAGTACGTATTTTAATTATGGGTTCAATGGGCAAGAGCGTAAAGAACTGGAAAGTTGAGTGTTCTTTTCAATTCCAACCTGGGCGTACATTTCTTATTTTGTCTGAATAAAATTAAAAATCGTACACGGATGGAGAACACAACCAGGGCGTTTGGTCTAGTGGTATGATTCTCGCTTTGGGTGCGAGAGGTCCCGAGTTCGATTCTCGGAACGCCCCACTTGCTGTATATGTTAGTTTTTTACCTCTTCTTTTTCTAACTAATTCTTTTCAAAATCTACTTTTCCTACTAAAGACTTTTGGAACTTTATTCTTTCATATGACATGACTCATGATATTAATGAGATTATAAAATCGTTAAGAAAAAAATGAAAACTTAATGTCAAATTAATTTAATATATAAAACAGCTTCTCTTCTTTTAAGAAAATAGTGTCACACAACAAACAGAGGAAGTAGCTAGTTTAATCTTCATAGAATCGCCTCTCTTTCGACCACTTAACAACTAATTTCGAAATAAGGTGTTCCTTCCGTGCCTCATTGACGTTCAACACTCGAATATGAAAGATATTCACGGAGTTGCTGGAGATATGGCATGAAAGTAGCAAGCATGTGTTTTCAGGTTTCACCACCTAAATGCTCCATAAAAGTAACACTCTTTTGATCGTCATAAATATAGAGTATAATAATCTTATAGGGCAATAGGAAAAGATCGTTATTAACCGTCATTGTTAAACTTAATTCATTTTCTGCACCATAAAAAAGTAGTACTCTATCTGTTTCAATTTAAATAAGATAGTTTGTCTCGACATGAAGTTTAAGAGAAAAGGAGACTTTTGAAACTTATAATCTTAAAAGCTTAAGGATTGACATTTGTGTGGTTATAAAAAACTTTTCATTAAGGGTAAAATGAGTAAATTAAAAAGTTTAAAGTTAAACTTTTTCAATTATAGAAATGTGACATTCTTTTTGGAAGGAACTAATAAGGAAAGTATGTTATCTAAATTGAAACGGAGAGAGTAGTACTTATTTGAATGGTACCAACTACCAAGATTCATCAACTAAAATGCTCTCTTATGTAAGAAACTTATTAGAACATCATAAACACTGGAGACGCATGCAATTCATTTCTTCCACTACTTAATTCTATATTTGTTAAATTTTACATCAATAAATAAATTTTAATGGCAAAAGATTCTTGTTGGGGTTACAAATTCACAGCATCAACGGTGACATTTTTAAGCACAAAACCGATCACAACTAAGGACATCAGTTGTGAATTCTATAGAATTTACATCACATTTGCTCAATCAAAAAATCTACACAAGACAAAATCTGTCGTAATACCAAGCAATTTAATCCAATCGCCTGAACTAATTCTCAAGGGCCTGCGGAATACTGTGGTGGGAAATAAACTTTTAATCATTCCAAAAGGGCAAAGAGGCAGCAAATGAAGCCAGCGAAAAACCAAGCAACCAGAAAGCTTACCCTGGCACTAACAGTACAGGCTAAATTTTGCATTTCTATAGCTTTCGTGTTGTCCGAAGGAAGCAATGTTCTTGTCGAGTAGAGTTGAACATCCAAACAGATAATCAATCTTCTTTCTAATTGCAAAGGAAGCTTCAGGCAGTCTGAATGTCTACACGCCATCAGAAATCCAAGCATCTTTTGTTCCTTCTTTCCATGTTCCCCATCTCAATCTTACCTTCGAACATTGGGCAGTGCACTTTGTTATGAAGTCGCTGGCATCATTAGAGCGAAGACCACGGGGAATAAACAATGCCATGTCACATAAGCTAGTGCAAATATTCACTATATGGGAAATGAATTTTAATGTCACATCAACATTAAGCATCATCAAATATGCAGTAATCTCTTTCAACCCCTTGGGATATGTCCTCACTTCTAATTCTAAATCACCAACAGAAAAGTTCCACTGAAACGCTGCCCAAACTTGAGGTGCTACAGTGATAGCTTTAACATTAGGAAATTCAACAAACAGCATTTCAAAGCAAAATGTTATCTGTCCTAATAGTTCTGTCCGATTTTTTGCACCCAACACTAAATTGTTAGCGGTTCTACCAAATTGAAATGAGCAAAGCAGGTTGCCAAGGTCGGGTGACTCAAGATGCAGGGTATCCAAGTTGTGAAACTCTTGCACTTTGAAGCTGCGTGCTCCCTGGAGAGTGAGGTGTAGATAAGACAGGAATGGGGTATCAATAACAAGCATCTTTGGCTTCACACAACGAAGATTGAGTTGGACAAGTTTGGGTGCAACTATAGTCACAGAACGTGGGCCATTTGGCTTCACACAAAGAAGATTGAGTTGGACAAGTTTGGGTGCAACTATAGTCACAGAACGTGGGCCATTTGATACTGTCCAATGACAATGTTTGAGGTGCTCGAGATGAATCTTAGGTTCTTTAAGTCCTTCGACCCCAATCAGATTCAGAACTTGCAAATATGGGAAGCACTGGTTCACCTTCTCTAGGTTTTCATCATCCAACGTAATAAATTCCAGAGTCAAAGTTGTAAGCTTGGGCATCAGAAGCAAACCATCCACTGACAGCCAAGAATTCTTAATCTCTAATTCAAGAAGATGATGGCCTGCATACACGAGAAAACACTTCAGTATTCCTGGCATTCACTCATATATGTCTACTTCTGATCAACAAAATATCACCAGATCGCTCAATGTAAATGACAAAGGCAAGAACGGTACTTCCAGAAACTGAGACAAAAAGAACAACACATCACTATCATGGGAGTAAACAATGAGTTCCCTTTAAGAAGGGTGGAACACCATATTATGGACATTCCCCATCGTTGGATGCAGAGGAATGCCATTTTTTATTCATTTAGTGGATATAAGGGCTAGGATTAGGCTATAACATGGAATGCACTGGATAGAAAAAATTTCAAAATTGTAATAAAGTTAAAATTCCCTTTTCTCTTCAAAGTTCCTTCATTCTTTTTCTTGGAAATTCATTCTCTTGCTTTCCTAGAGATTGAAGAAAAACCAAAGTGAAGACTGGTCCCTTTCTCCTGCCTATTATCAAACAGTGCCACATAAAATGGGATAGAGTAATATATTTAGAAACAATTTAACTTTAAACTTCTCATTTTACCCTTAATGAGATAATTTATAACCACAGAAAGATCAATGGCTTATTTTAGACGACAAGATTCAAAAATAGTCTTTTCTTTCTTAAGTTTCATACCTAATCAAACAATGCCACATAAATTAAAACACAGAATATTTTGTGGCCGGGGAGTTCAATTGTATACAGAGAACTCTTCGCTCTTCCAGAAACAACCATTCTAGACTAATATGTTAGCTGACAACAGGTTGCATCTATATTTACTCACACAGGAACAAACCAATTTTACTGGGAATTTCTTGGTCTTGGAAGAATTTAAGAATGCAACTAAATTAGAGTGAACATAAGTGCAGAGGCAACTGGAATATCATATTAAGAACTCCTTTATTCATTTTGCAGAATTAAAGTTATTTATAAACTCCCTCTATCTCAATTTATGTGACACTTTTGCTTTTCGAGATTCGAACTTCTTAATTTTTACCTAAGCTGCTCCGACACTCAGTTTAGGTGCCGCACCCGTGTCGGCACGACACTAGTATGGGTGTGGGTATGGGATCCGTACCGGATTTGGTCAAACACTTTTGGCTACTTTGACCACAACGGACGGAAAAATTCGATACAAGATACAATTTGATTCCCGAAATCAGAACCAAAACTAGGATAAATTTGAAGAAAATAACATACCTTATCTACGACATCAATCCTTACTTGTTTACAACTTGAGAATAAAAAAGAAATCCACATTTTACAAGCTATACGTAAGTATTCTACTAAATTTCTTACAAATTTAGAGATATTTTTTTTTTGAATTAATTTTAGCCGGAACCCCCACCTGTATCCATACTAGGATCCGTATCCCCGAATCTTAGAATTTACATATCGAAGGATCCAACCTCTAGATCTGCACCTGTGTCGGACACCCGCACCCGTGTCCGAGCAACTTAGATTTTGACTGTATACTTAGATATAGAATATTTAAGTTTTTCTAAATAAAATTTCATATTCGGGAACTATTGAGATGTTGTATTAATTATATGTAATCTTGGCTTAAATGTTAGTTTGAGTAGTCAGTTCATTGAGTTAGTGTTAGTTACATTAGCTAGTATTAGACATAGTAGAAGTCTCACGTGTGTCTCTCATGTGTGTTGTATATGTATTCATTTGACAGTTAATACATCTCAGTTAGTTCATTTCTCACATAAGAGATTCTCTCACTCTTCTCTCTCTTCGAGAACCTTCTAGGGTTCCACCATTGGAGCCCAAGCTCGAGTTCTGCTCATCCTTCACTTCTCCGTGTTTACATGGTATCAGAGCCCAGTAGTCACCTCACTATTGTCCTCGATTTCTCCCTCAATTGAGTTCTAAGCTGAAATCACGTCTCAAGTTTTGCCCCAATTTTCTCGATCTATCATTTTCTTCTCCTTTTCGTTTCATTTATCAACGAATTGACACTACTTGTCATGGCTATCCTTGATACAAACAACGAATCTGGAGTTGAATCGAGTAACTCAACTCCCGTCGCCGGCGTCGACTCCGGAATTAATTTGAGCTGCCCTGTCTACATGCACCTGTCGGGTAATCCTGGTGGATGCTAGTGACAGCTCCGTTCAACGGCATCGGATATAGATCCTAGAGGATAAGTATTCTTAGAGCTCTTTCAGTCAAAAATAAAATAGGTTTTATCACTGGAGAGTACAAACGCCCAGACCTAGATTCCCCACATTTTCGTCAGTGGGAGAGGTCTGATATATGGTAACCTCATGGATCCCGAATTCTCTGTGCAAAGACATTGCTGATAGTGTCGACTATGCTAGTAATGCTTTTGAGTTGTGGAGAGAGTTAGAAGATAGGTACGACCAAACCAACGGCACCAAATTGTATCAAATCCAAAAGGAGATGAACGATTTAACTCAATGAGTCCTTGATATTATTGGATACTACACAAAAATGAAAAAACTTTGGGAGAAATTGAACATGATAGCCAAGTCGCAGTGTAGTTGCCAATGCACCTGTGGGGCTAAGGAGAATATGCACAAAGCTGAGCAAGAAAAAAGACTTATCCAATTTCTCATGGGATTGAACGAGGTTTACACCACGGTACGCGGCAGTATACTCATGATGAATCCCTTACCTTCTATGGCACAGGCTTTTTCTTTGCTCATTCAGGAGGAAAAGCAAGGGGAAGTGAAACCACACAATCAGCTCGTGATGAAGTTTGTTTCTTTGAATGCTAATGTCCCTGCACACAATAGTTTAAACAGGGCACCTATGCACAACAACTTCAGAACCAATTACTCTCCAAATATCTTTTCCTCCACTAACAGACCTCGTCCTTTTTATGATCACTGCAAGCGTGTTGTACCAAAGACAAATGCTTCAAACTCCACGGTTATCCAGAGGACTTCAATCACAATCCTAAGTACAATAAAGGTAAAAGAACTGCGGCTAATGTACACAGTACTCCAATTGATGCATTCCTTGTGAAAGGTGAAGAAATACAACCCCAAGCAACTGCTCTAATGTAAGTCTCACTAGAGAACAATATGGGCAACTGGTGAGTTTACTCCAGCACTTTCGGGCTGGCTCTGCCGGAGATAACTCAGATAACAACATCACTGGTGGAGTTGCGAATTTTGCAGGTATTCTTGCTTGTTCTGTATCTATTCTCTCTGTTGATTTTGGATTACTGTCATGTAAATGCTTTAAGTCGAGGGCTGACATTTGGATTCTGGATTCCGGGGCTTCTAATCATATGACCTTCAACAAATCCTTGCTCACTCACATTAAAACCTTAGTGTATCATATGTTAATTACTTTACCAAACAGCTATAGAGTCAAAGTCACAGAAATTGGAACAGTTACACTTGCACCAAACATTACTCTGCATAGAGTTCTTTATGTTCCATCCTTCAAATACAATCTTATTTCAATACATTCTTTAGCTTCTCAATTTAAAGGTTTGGTTACCTTTTCTGACTTTCTATGTCTACTGCAGGCCCCTTCAATGAAGAGGCCTCTGGAGATTGGTAAGGTCAAGGATGGCTTATACCTCCTATGTTCAAGCTGTTTGAAGAATTCCTGCTCCACTTCACCTGCCTCCTTACCTTTTTCAGATTCTGCTTTGTCTAAAACCTCTGATGTAAATAGCTTGCACTGTCAACATTCTGATTCTAAAACCTCTGATGTAAATAGCTTGCACTATCAACATTCTGATTCACTAGTAAATGTTTCCACTTGCAATTCACAATCACTTGTAAATAACTCCATTGGTAATAAAACTCAGTGCTTTCCATCACATTCTCTCTTGTCTGATATGAATCAAGCTAACTTATTGTGGCATTACAGATTGGGACATATACCTTTTGTAAAGATGAGGGAAATATCCTCTATTCACTCTCCAATTCTCAACCAAACAACCTTTCCTCTACTCTATCTGTCCCAAGGCTAGGCCACCTAGACTTGCATTTCCCCACAGAACCAGCACCACCACCTCTGTCTTTGAACTACTTCATGTAAACCTCTGGGGACCTTACCATGTTGCCACCCATGACAACTATAAATATTTTCTCACCTTAGTGGATGACCATAGTAGGGCCACCTGGACCCACCTCTTAAGCAATAAAAGAAATACATTGCAAGCCATCAAATGGTTCATATTTTGGTTGAAACTCACTTCAAAACAAATGTAAAGTACCTCAGATCAGACAATAGTTCAGAATTTGTAAATATAGAAGCCTCATCCTTTTTTCAGTCAAAGGGATTATTCATCAAAGAACATGCCCCTACACTCCTCAACAAAATGGGGTAGTAGAAGAAAACATAGATACCTTTTGGAAACTGCTAGGGCACTCCTTTTTCAGTCCAAGCTACTCTTGTAGTATTGGGGTGAGTGTGTATTGGTTGCAACTCATATTATAAACAAACTCTCCACTACTTATGAGCAGATCTTCCCCTTTGCTATCTTACCTGATTCCTCCTCTCATTTTCCCTCAGTGCTTGAGTCTGTTCCTTTTACAGTGGATGTGCCACTTACTAAGGCACATTCTAATCCTCATGCACCTGAACCATCAACAGGTACTCATGATATCTCCACTATAGTCTCGCCTGTAGACAGTTCAGTAGTACACTCTCCCAGTCACTCTTCACAATTGCAGTCCCATGTTATTCCTTCACCACCTCCAACTCAGACCAATCAGGTACCTAGAAGGTCCACTAGAGAGCATCACTTACCTGTGCATTTGAAAGATTATGTTTGTTCCATGCCTAACTTACACCCTGATACACATTCTACATCTGAACATCATCATGTCTCCTTCAACTCTTTAGTTCCGAATAGTCAGCACCTTGCGCAAAGTATTTGTCATGATAGTGAGCCAAACTCCTATGAGGAAGCAGCTTTGGACCCTGCCTAGCAAGCAGCCATGACACTAGAGTTTGAAGCACTCCATGCCAATCACACTTGGGACTTAGTTCCTTTGCCTACAGGGAAGAAGCCAATAGGCTGTCGATGGGTGTATAAAATCAAACACAAAGCTGATGGTAGTATTGAGAGATTAAAGGCCAGGTTGGTGGTAAAAGGGTATACCCAGTATGCTGGTGTTGATTATACTAAGACTTTTTCACCAATTGTGAAAATTACCACTATGAGGGCACTTAAAGCATCTGCAGCAACTTGATGTAAATAATGCCTTCCTTCATGGGGATCTCCATGAGGAAGTGTACATGGATTTGTCTCCTGGCTTATTGGTTGATGCACCTGAACTGGTGTGCAAGCTGAATAAATCATTATATGGCTTGAAACAGGCCAATCGACAGTGGTATGCTAAACTAGCTGAGGCTCTATGCTCCAAAGGATATGTTCACTCCCTTAATGACTATTCCCTGTTTTACAAGAATACTGACTCTTCCATCATCTATGTTGCTGTTTATGTAGATAATGTAATCATTACTGGGAACAATTCAAAGGAGATCACATTGTTGAAAAACTTTCCGCATGCTCAATTTAGAATCAAGGACTTGGGAAGACTGCACTATTTCCTAGGTTTGGAGGTTCTCTACAGGGAGGATGGTGCCATAATCTCTCAAAGGAAGTTTGCACTTGATCTACCAAAGGAGTACGAGTGCCTCCATTGTAGTGCTTTCAGTTCACCATTGGATCATACTGTCAAACTCAAAGCCAAGTAAGGTGTGCCCCTAACAGATCCCTCTCTCTACAGGACCCTGATAGGCAAACTGAACTTCCTCACAAATACAAGACTGGATATTGCATACAGTGTGCAACACCTTAGTCAATTCATGCAAGATGCCGGGGAACCTCACTTGAAGGTTGCTTATCATTTGCTTAGATATTAGAAGACTTATCCTACCCTTGGTATCTTCATGTCTGCCAATTCTAATTGTATTTTTAGAGGGTATTGTGACTCTGACTGGACAGCTTGTCCAAACTCTAGAAAGTCTATTAGTGGATATTTGGTAATTCTTGGTGATAGTTCAATCAGCTGGAAGTCCAAGAAACAAGCCACCATATCCCTATCCTCTGCTGAAGCAAAGTATAGAGCCCTGAGAAACGTAGTCGGTGAACTTGCTTGATTGTGCAGATTATTTGATGAGCTGACACTTCCTTTTCCTAAGCATGTCCCAGTGTTTTGTGACAGCCAATCTGCCCTACACATAGCTAGAAATCTTGTTTTTTCACGGACGAACCAAACACATTGAAGTCGATTGTCACTTTGTAAGAGACAAACTGCAGGAAGGCCGGTGTCTCTTCATCATGTTGGGACTGATTGCCAGTTAGTTGATGTCTTAACCAGGGCCCTTATTGGAGTCAAGCATGCAGCAGTTATGAGCAAGTTGGCAGTGACAACCTCACTTCCAACTTGAGGGGGTATTGAAATATTGTATTAATTATATGTAAGCTTGGCTTAGCTGTTAGTTTGAGTAGTCAGTTCATTGAGTTAGTGTTAGTTACATTAGTTGAGTTAGTATTAGACATAGTAGAAGTCTCACGTGTCTCTCTCACGTGTGTTGTATATATGTATTCATTTGAAGTTAATACATCTCAGTTAGTTCATTTCTCACAAAATCAAAATCTTTCACTCTTCTCTCTCATCGAGAACCTTTTAGGGTTCCACCATTGGAGCCCAAGCTCGAGCTCTGCTCATCCTTCACTTCTCCGTGTTTACAGGAACTATATAAAGGGTACTACTATAAGTCAAAATAATTAATAGTTCAAAATATTTAAAGGCATATGAAAAAATTGCCTCTCGAAATCCCATCACCTGTCACATAAATGGGAACGGAGAGAGTATTATATATGTAAATGGTTATGTGTTCTTATGCAGATAAGTTTGTTGAGAGAGGAACTCACAATGGGAAGAGATAAGAGCAAGGATATTTGATGGTCGCCAACGAGATTGAACCCAAAAGTCCGATATGGAAAGAGCTCTCAACTTTTCGTTAACCTTAGGCAACCAGTGGGCAACAAAATTAACATCCGTCAAGTACAAATCATTCACATATCCTAACGGTGTCTTATCCAATGTTTCGAAAGGTTTCTCGACCCCAATGGAAATGGCCTCCACAATGCTCAATTCAGAAATCAGTTTATTGAAGATTCGCTTGAAGGGTGTAATGGAATCCCGTATGTCAGGAGATCGGGACTTGGTGTAACGATCGAAGGAGCAATTGAGATTGATGGATCGGACATCGCGAGAGAGTGTGTTGAGGGTTTTCGAGGCGACTCGGCAACGAGCTAGGTCTATTGAGTCAGCTAGTCGGCTGAGGATTTCAAGGATTAGCGGTGGAGGTAGGTTATCCATATCCATGGCAGAGGAGTGGTAATTACAACAAATGTCGCTGCTATGTCTATTATTCAGCCTCTCCGTGGCCAAAACCAAAAAAACGCTTAATTTTGATGTTAAAATAGTTTTTTAATTTTAAGGAGTTTGTGTTCGATAAATAGATTGGTTTTACCAATCTTTACAAAATAGTGCATTTGTAACTAAACTACAAACAGAGAAGGTATCAAAATTTCACTTGCATTGGCATAGAGTAAGAGTAAGGTCTGCATACACAGTATCATCTTAATTCACTTATTAAATACACTAGATATGATATTGTTGTTGTAATTAGAGTATGTTTAGTTGCTTGAATTGGAGAATTAATCTCCTAATTGAATTCAGCATAACTAAATACTACCTTGTTTGGTTGCTCAAATGAGAAGAATTAATCTCCTCATTACGATATTTTTTTTGGTAACATTATGAATTACCATTAATCAATCAAAATAGTTACAAACTAACGAGCACCTCCTCACAAGAACCTGCGAGAATGGCCTCAACATATCTGAACTACACAGCTATTGCCTGCAAAAAGCCTCTACATTTTCTTGCTTTCCTGGAGTTCCTACTTACTTCTAGCTTATCTATTACTTCTTTTTTAATCTGTACTACTATAGCTTCAACATTTACATTTGTTCCTCTAAAAAAATTTCAATTCCTAACTTTCCAAGTGTGGTAGATGACCGCTTCCAGCATAGCTGCAACTACCTCTTTTTTTAATTGCTTCCATTTCTCCTTCTTTATACTCCTTAAAATCAGGGCTACATCACTCCAGCCAGTTGAATACCAGCCCGTTGCATTATTGTTGATCTCACTTCCTTAGACCAACTGCATTCCATAAACAAGTGTTGGGCAGTCTCATTAACCTGATCATTGCACATGCAATTGGTGTCATTGACTGGGATGTGCAACTGTTGTAGTCTCTCCCTTGTTAGCAACCTGTTTTGATAGACCAGCCATGTGATAAATTTGTGTTTAGGCTGAGCAGTTGCATTCCAAATAAGGTCAGAAGTATCTAGTTTCCAATGACGGCTAGGTAACTCTTTGTAATTGAGTATTGTCCAGAGTGGCTATATGTACTGATCTTGCTAGAACCAGTTTTGCATTTCCTGCTTCAAGTGATTTAACTTTCTCCAATACCAGCTGCTGTCCTGAGGAGCTGTGTGATTCCAAAAGTTAGAATCTACTTTTATATATAATCCATGCACCCATTTGCCCATAAGCTGTCCTTTTTCACAATAAGCTGCCAAATCAACTTCCCAACTAGGACCTTATTCCACTCCTTACATTTTTTGATGTTCAAACCTCCACAGCTTTTTGGTAAGCAGACTTTATCCCAAGCTACTAGTGATATTTTTCTCTTCTCCTATGTACCTCCCCATAGGAAATCTTTGCAAATTCTGTCCACTTCTTTTACTACACTCTGTGGGAGAATGAAAACTGATCCCCAGAAGCTGTGAATAGAAAATATGACAGAGTTGATCACTTGAAGTCTGCCAGCATATGAAAGCTTCTTAGAGTAGCCAAATTTGACTCTGCTAGTAATCTTATCAATCAACTGATGGCATTCTAATTTACTCCACTTTTTAGGTGATAAAGGAAGTCCAAGGTATCTAACAGGAAATGATCCTTCACTCAAGCATGTAACATTCAATAGCTCTTGTTTTTCCTCCTCAGTTATGCCTGCTATGAACAAACTGGATTTGTCCATGTTAGCAACTAGTCCTGAGACCTGCTAAAGTGTGTTAAAGCCTCAACCACTCTTTTCACAGACCCACTACCCTTGCAGAATACCATAAATCATCAACAAATATCAAGTGTGTGAGTTTCAACTTCTTACACTTTCGATGCATTTTAAAGTCAGGCTGACTTCCCATTCTTTTAAACACCCTTGACAAGTACTCCATTATAAGAACAAATAATAGTGGTGACATAATCTTAGACCCCTTCTACCTTCAAAGTAGCCATGGCTCTCCCATTCACATTTACAGAGAACTTAGTGGTTGACACACAGTTCATTATCAACATGATGAATTGTGTTGGGAAGCCTAGTCCACGAAGTACCTCTGTCAGGAAATCCAAGCTGACCATGTCATTTGCTTTCCTCAAATCAATTTTCATCAAGGTGTAGTTTTCCTATTGTAGTGCCTTAGTAAATCATGACAAATTAGGACATTATATAGTTTTCCTCATTATGAATTGGTCTCCTCTAAATTAAGTAACTTATAGTACATTATTTGGTTGCAATTTTGCATCTTCTTATTAATAATACTTGCATAAGTTAGGTATGAATTCATGTTTTATTATATATATATCATTAATCACCGTATAATAATTCTTATATTATTAAATATAAATCACCATATAACAATCCCTGTGTAATTAATCACCACATAAACATTTCTTATGCTATTAATTACAACATAAACATTCTTGTGTTAATAATCTTTGCATAACTTATCTTCAAACCATGTGTTATTAATCACCACATAAACATTTCTTATGCTATTAATTACAACATAAACATTCTTGTGTTAATAATCTTTGCATAACTTATCTTCAAACCAAACGACGCCTTAGTTTATTTAAACAGAGAGATGATTTTAAATATTTATCACGAAAACTTTGGTTAAGGTTTTTATTAATTTTAATTAAAAATTAAAAATTAAGATTAACTAAGTATATATTAAAGTTTGTAATCAATGTAAATATCATTAAACCAAAGCAACAATATTGGATATCAGGTATAATTACTTACTTTTTAGAAGCAAAGGTATTATTTTACATCTCACACATTTTACCTCATTTTCTTCCTCAATCCATTTCCTTCCACAAAACATTATAAAGAATAACAAAGGTGGATGCATGAGGTCATATAACAAGAGTTTTTATTTATATCAAACTATAGGGACACAATGCATTCACATAGGCACAGCCAGATCTGTCAATTTATTCACAAGAAACCAAAGGATTGAAAGTACTTTCTACGTACTATACGATATTTGAGTAAGATATACGATCACAAGCGCCTGCAGATAGTAATTCCATCCCCTAAAGGTACTTGAGAAAGTCGAATGCGGGTATCAGCAGCCAAGAACTTGTTAAACTCAATGGTGTGATGTCTGACTGCCTTCAATGATTCTGAAACAGACTCCTCTGGCATTGCAACAGTTCCAGACCACAATGTGTTATCATATACTATTATACCTCCAACTTTCACAAGCTGCAGCAGTCTCTCGTGATACTTTTTATAATTAACTTTGTCCGCGTCAATGAATGCAAAGTCAAAACTTTCTTTGTTGTCATTCTGCAATTGATTCCATAAAACAAATTATAAGACACATGATTCTAACTGTCTTTTATTTCTTCATTATTCTGTTAAATTCACCCAAAGGGTTGGTGTGGAGTAAAGAACTGAGAGCAAGATATAACAGTAAGATACAGAGTTATTGTTTCTCACATCTTCCAACAGTTTGTCAAGGACTGGTAAAGCTGGAGATTGGATGAAATTGATTTTGTGTTCAACTCCAGCCTTTTTTATTACTGGCAATCCCATCTCATATGCATCCCGATCAAGGTCTATGGCCGTGATCTGCACCAACACATTTGTTTAGATGTTATTACATTCACTAGAGAAGACATTTTAGGGCGAAAACAAAGATTTACAGCTGATACTGGCCTTGCCATCATCAGGAATTGTAAGAGCTGTAAGTAGCAAGGAATATCCTGTGAACACTCCAATTTCAATTGTCTTTTTGGCATTTATTAGTTCCAATAGCATGGCTATCATTTGGCCAGCATCTGGTGCAGTCGCCATCAGACATCTGAGGTTGTAATAAATGCAAAATGGTACACTTTAGAAACCAGCTATATTACATAAACAAACAGATGCTTATGCCTTTCATGATTCAGATGTAACATCATGTTAAGAATGACATTGAAAATGGCCCCATAACAACAACAACAAAAAACCCAGTGAAATCCCACAAGTGCGGTCTGGGGAGGGTAGTGTGTACGCAAACCTTACCCCTACCTAACGAGGGTAGAGAGGCTACATTGAAAATGACCCCATATGTGACAATAATATGTGGGAATGTCCCTTCCTTCTTTAAAGAATTAGATGATCAAAAGAAGTTTGGCGATTTTTAAATATGATTAATCATCTCAAGTATGGGATAGGATGACGAGAGCATTAAAATACCGTGGATGATTGGCAGTAATATCTCTAATCTCTTTGAGAGGCTCTGGTTCACGTGGATACACATTAGTCTCCAGAATATACTTGCGCCATAAGAAAACAATAGATGATCAGTAATTTCAATAAAAGAAAGAAAAAGTGGGACAGCAAAATGCATATAAGAAAAGAGTACCTCATACAATTCTTGACTCTGCAACAGTCCCTTAGTAGACATCAACTTCGTCTTGTCTTCCATTTCTTCTACTTCTTGACAAAAAGAACACAAAGGGAAACAACAATAAAAAACTAGCAAAGCTCAGGTGAAAACTTAGGGCACTAAATGAACCTTAAGGTATTAACATTTAAAAGATGAACTTCGAGGTGAGTTTCTTGAGCATCTAAAGACTTATTGTGACAACATGATCTAAATTCAGGCATAAATGCCTGTTTAGCTACCATACTATTTTTTTTAACGTTATAAAAGCTTTCAAGAACAAAGGGTCCCGGGGAGGATTTTACTACATGATCCACATTGAATTCAACTTAGTTCATGTCTTACTGAGACTTGCAAGAGATAGGATATGGATTCAGCTCACTGAAGTAGGTAAGTAACCCTAATTTACACTACCACTCATTCATTTATTTAATTTGTAAATAACAGTGATGTCTCGCTTTCTGTTGGTAGTAGGTTTCTATGACTAACCGTTGTTTTCTTTCATTGTTGATCACCTTACTGTCTTGTTGTTTTTATTCTGCTTTTATATGGCTTTTTGGTACTGTCCCTTCTTGTCTATATTTTCATTAATGTGGTGCTTACAGCTTATGCTTTCCTGCGCCGAGGGTCTATTGGAAATAACATGTCTATCCATCCTCACAAGGTAGGGGTAAGACCTCACAGTGTAGGATAATATTGGGTATGTTGTTGTTGTTGTTGGTAAATAACGGTGATATCTTATTTCTTCTTCTTTTTTCCCACAAAATCCTACAATTTTTCATACATTTAACCGCCGGAATGCTTTGCTGTTTAAATATCCCTTTTTACTAACAATTTGATCTTTTCTTTTCCCCTTTTTTTCTTCTATTCGTTTAACATAGAAACGCTGCATAAACAATCTATAAAGAGAGATTACAAAAGTGTTACCTCCTACAAGTGGTTAAATTGACGTGATGGTTCAGTGCATATAACTTTAATCTTTAACTTTGTACTCACATTAAAGCACACACACACAAAGTGCGTATCACACGCACTGGATCTTTGTGTTATGAGTAGAAAATAGAGAAAGTCAGCAGACACGATTATAGTTCTAATAACATTACAAAGCATCTGATTCCCAAAATTCCAGAGAAAAAGGAAGAGAAAGAGAGAGTACCCGCTCGGTTTGATTAAATCTTAGATTTCTCCGCTCAAATGAAGTGCAGATCAAAATAAGTTCCTGACGGTCTTCACATTTCTTTTGATTTCTCTTCAACTTTTGGGATTCTCCATCTTTTCCGAAACCTTTTTTTTCCTCTTTGACAAAAAATGCCGTCACTTCATATTTAATTTTTTCCCCTTTTAGATTGATAGCACTAATTTTTTTTTAAATTTATGATTTATGATATCATGTTTACCTACTTTGTTTAATTTTTTATGATCTATTAAACCTTAGGGTGTGTTTGGTACTAAAGAAAATATTTTTCAAAAAAATATTTTTTAATTTTTTCATATTTGGTTGGCGTAAATATTTTGGAAAATATTTTCCTTATAAATTCAATTTCCTCCAATTGGATCAAGAGAAAGGAAAGCATTTTCCTAAACTTTTTTCAACCTGCCCCACCCTATTCCCCATTAACACCAACCCACCCCACACCCCCACCTACCCATCCTCACCCTATCCTTACCCATACCCCTACCCCTACCCTCACCCCCTACCCCTACACTCACCCCTACTCACCCCCACCCCAACCCCCTGCCCGATTCTACCCCAACCCTCCGACCTCGACCCCCACCCCACTCTAAATAGACATATTATTAATAGTATTTTCTTTTCATGTTATATAAGGTATTTTTTTTTCCGTTTCAACAAATGGGTATTTTCTTTTCAAGATATAAAAAAGTACTTTCTTTTCGTGTTGTATAAAAAATATTTTCTTTCATTTCAACAAACTGATGTAGTAAAAAGTATTTCCTTTCATTTCAACAAAATGAATATTTTCTTTTCATAATATAGAAAAAGTATTTTCTTTCATTTTAACAAAATGAGCACTTTACTTTTATATTGTAGAGAGAGTACTTTCTTTTTCAACAAATAAAGGGTATTTTCTTTTTAGTTATGGAGCACAAATTTTAACGTTGTTTTTGCGTAAAAAAGTAAAGCAACACATTAGTTCCTTTGGGTTTTTGTGTGAAGTTTTAGAAAAATAATTAAATTCTTGAGGAAAATAGAATCCTAAAAATATTGACTATTTGAGGGGGAGGGGAGAGCACATGAAATATGGGGACTTGGGGGAAGGGTATGAAGAGAATAGCATAAAAAATTATTTTTCTAAAAAATATTTTCTATTATCTAACCGAACACTAAAAAATAATTTTCGAAAAATTTTTTTCACTCACCAACCAAACAAGAAAAAATAATTGACAAAACTACTTATTTTTCATGGAACCATTTTCTAGGAAAATATTTTCCTCCGTACCAAACACACCCTTAATGTAGAGAATTATGATGTGATAAAGCTGTCATTTTCTAATATTATGCTTTGTTTATTAAGTATTGAAATGCTCTTCAAAAATTCATTTAGATCCAATTTATTCTTTTAAAATTAAGATGCTTGTATGTGAGTATAAATCTAAAGAATTCAGACATCTAAATCTGAATAGTTATATATAATTATTGAGATATATAATATTAAGATTTGGATACTAAATAATTAAGGTATTTTTTTCTTAATATCTGAATTTATACAATTTATCCTTACTGAAAATAAATAGATTTGAAAGTAAAAACTTGTATAATACCTTAAGTTTAACAAACTTTTAACTTGTATTGGTAGTTTTATGTTTTAGGATCAAAAGTCATCACTTTCTATATAACTAGTATTAGCACCCGCGCGGATGCGCTGACACTAATCATGTCAAATATTTGAGTTATTTGAATTATATGCAAATAATCTTAAATTTTAAACCTTCTCAATAAATATAGATAATCATTGTATATTAATTAAGAAACACTACATGAAAAGAATTAACCATTTCTTAAATCTCCTAGTTATAATTCTATTTTCTTTTTTGGTACCATTCTCGCCGGTGTCATTGGATCCTAAAAATAGTCAGGAAGCAAAATAATAACTCATATTTATGGCAAAACAATCAAAGGTTGAGACTATGAAGGACTCTTTGGATACGACTTGACTCTTTTATATCTATTTGAACTCTTATTTGGTGTGTTGATATCTTTCAAAATTATTTCTATTTTAAAATTTCAGTTTCTAAAATTTTATTTTTCAATAAAAATTATTTCTATAAAAATGTAAGTGAAAATATTATCTTTAATTCAAAGCTCATTTTAATCGGCTATCTAAAAATTTAAATAATTCTTTAGCCAGTGAATTCCCCCCCCCCCCAGTATGAATCAATTTTCATATCGGAAAAGGTCCTGAAATATCCCTCTACTATTAGAAATTGTTTAAAATTATCCTCCGCTATACTATTGGATCAGAAAAATCCTTACCGTCTTACTATTCGAACACATATACACCTTCGTTGACGGACTGTACACATGGCACGTATCAAAGGCTCTTGGTATATGTGGTCTAAAATTAAACTCGACCCACCCCATTACCCATGACCCAGAACCCAGAACCTAACCCTCTTCTTCTTCCACCTTATCCCCTTGCATTCCTTTCTTCTTCCACGACCACCTACCCTTACACTCGCCGTCACTGCCAAATAAGGTGTGAAGTATAGTGGAGATCTAAGACACCCATATGGTGCTACTCAGTTGGATCTTGAAATGCCGAAGAAGAGGTTGCTGCTATTCTGAGGTAATTTCATTGTTATTTTCACAAATAGAAAGTCCAAACTTTAAGGAACATGCTTACATCTTATGGGAATTTCTGAATTAAGTTGCAATCTTTCATTACGACCTAGACTGCGTTTAGAAAAAACCGTTGCTAATTTTGAAGATCAATGACCAAATGTCACTGCTGTGTTAAATTTTTTGCTTGTGTTGACCAGAAATTGGCAACATTTAACATCATCTTCAAAGTGGTGATGAAAATGATTTTTGGTGATATCTATAAGAGTGAGTTGCAAAGGAGTTTATTAATAATGGTAAAATAGAGAGGAAAGAATTGTGTTCAAGGTAATTTCCAAATGGAGGTGCTATAATTACCTAGGAACAGAACCAATTGGCTAATGTTCTACACTTCCAGCTAGATCTTTGACCTCTTGTGTATATTTCTCCAGATCTATGTATAAATATGTGTGTAGGTATAGAGAAACGAAAATAGAAAGTGTGGGTGACAAATATGAAGATTCTCCATCGTTTTCGGTGAGTTCGCCGGTGGAAATTTCGGCCATTGTTATAACAGTGAGAAGGAAAAGAGGAGAGATAGATTAGAGAAGAAATGGGGGTGGACTTTGGGTCGGGAAATGGTTTTCTGAAGTGAATCGGGTTAAAAGAAATAAGATGCGTCGATTTAATATGTGCCCAGATGTAAAAAGGGAGTCCGAGTCGGACATACGGAGTAGATACCCACACCTTTTCACCAGCCCAAGTACTTTTCTGTGTCCGTTTGAGGACGAACAATTATTTTAGAGGTGGAGAATGTGATGACCCGATAGGTCATCCCATCTAGAACCTGATTCTGTATTTTGAAGCCTTAAATACCCATTTTAGCCTTCCTCAATTCGCGTGTGCAGTACGAGTGTTTTTTCGAGAGGCTTTTATGTTAAAAACTAAAAAAATAAGAATTTTGCCTTAAAAATTTATTTGAGTTGACTTCGGTCAATATTTTGGGCAAACGGATCCAGATCCGTATTTTGACGATACCGATGGGTCCGTATTGAAATATGGGACTTGGGCGTATACCCGAAATCGAATTCGGAGGTCCCTAACTCGAGTTATTAATTTTTGTTGAAAGGTGATAGTTTGAAAGTTTAATGATTTTTAAGAATTGACTGATGTTTAGTCTTGTTGATATCGGGTCCGTATTTTGGTTTCGGAGCCCGGTACATGTCCTATATTATATTTATGACTTGTCTCGTAAAGTTTGGTAAGAAATGGAGTTGGCTTGACGTGATTCGGACGTCCGATTGTGAAAATACAAGTTTTAAAGTTTTCTTGAAAATTTCCTTTGATTTAGTATCCGATTCGTAGTTCTAGGCGTTATTTTGGTGTTTTGATCGCGCGAGCGAGTTCGTATGAGGTTTTTGGACTTGTGTGCGTAGTTGGTTTGGAGCCCCGAGGGTTTGGGTGAATTTCAGATAGGCTACGGGTGGTTTAGGACTTGGAAAATCTGTTTTTTTCTGCAGCTTCAGCTTTCATCTGGTTTCCTTCTTCATGATCGCGAAGTGTGAACTGGGCTGGATGGGTTTTCTTCTACGCGAAGGCGAGGCAACATTCGCGAACACGGAGCAGTGGGGGGCCTACTCTACGCGAACGCGGCCAGCCACACGCGAACGCGTAGTGTATTGAGGTGGGGGTAGGGAAGCTAGGGTGACTCTATGCGGACGTGAGTCCAATCTCTCGAACGCGGGGTTAGGTGGGATATACCTTTGCGAATGGTAAGAGTCTCCCGCGATCGCGTAAACCTACCTGGCACTACTCTTCGTGAACGCGTCAGGATTCACACGAACGTGATGAATACCTGACGCCCAATGATTACAAACAGTCCCAATTACGGGATTTTGCCTTTCTTTCAAAATTTCAAAAACTAGAAAAACTAGAGGCGATTTTCCTAAGAGATTTTCTTCCACAATTTATTGGTAAGTGATTCTAACATACTTTCTTTCAATTACCCATTGCATTTCATAAGTTTTCAACCTAAAATCTTGGATTTTCATGATAAAAATTGGGGTTTTGGGTTGAATTAGGGATGTTATAAAATTGGAATTTAGACCTCAAATTAAAGTCGAATTTCAAAATAAATTACATAACTAGGCTCGGGGGTGAATGGATAAATAGATTTTGGTCCGAACCTCGGGTTTTGACCAAGCGGGCATGAGTCAATTTTTGACTTTTTAGGGAAAAATTTGGGAATTCTAAATTTATGCATTGTGTTGATTCTTTTAGCAATAATTGGTATTATTGGGTCAATTGTGGCTAGATACGAGTGGTTTGGAGGCGGATTCTAGGGGAAAGGCTCTGGTAGAGCTTTGAATTGACTGCGGAGTGAGGTAAGTGTTGTGTCTAACCTTGACTTGAGGGAATTAGGAACCCTCAGACTATGTGCTATGTGATTCTCATGTGAGCGGCGTATATGTGAGGTGACGAGTGCTTATACGCCGCCGAATTATCTGTTTTCCCTTATTTTCTATTTTTCCTTAATTATTTCCTTCCTTGCCTTAACTGTTATATGCTCTAAATACTTCCCATGCTTAACTGCTACCTGTTAATCAATATCTTCTCCTGTTAGTGATGTTAGCTCTTTTCTTAGCTTCATGATTCCCTGCTATTTGCTTAAATTGACTTCTTGCACCTTCTAATTGTCAATTACTGGATTGGTCTCGTTGTGTAGTATTACTTGTGTACATTCCTATATTGTTCAAGGTTTTCTTTTTGGTTTAGTTTGGTATTTATTGATTTTAAAGGTTTTTGTGGTTTGAACTGTTGATTTGACTGTACATATTGAGTATTTGGCACTGATATGGTGGGATCGGGCTGCACGCCGCATCATGTGTAATAAGGATGGATTGATATGGTGGAATAAGGGTGAATTCGTATTGTACGGTGGGATCGGGTTGCGCGCCACAACATGTGGAATAAGAGTGGATTGTTACGGCGAAATAAGGGTGAATTATGATACTAATATCGTTATATGGTGGGTCGGGTTGCGCGCCGCAACATATCTATATATTATTTGCTATTATTGATGTTATTACAGTAAAATAAGGGAGGATTCTGTTTTGTCCGGTGGGATCAGATTGCGCGCCGTAATAACCTATGTGTTTCTATTTCCTCGAGCTGTGTTGGTTTTCGGTATTGTTATGTGAAACTCTAAGGATTGGTAATTTTGAATGACGCTGGTTTATTCCTTGAGGTTGTAACTGCTATTTTCAGTTGATTGTCTTATCTTGTTATGTATTTCCTTTTTCTGCCTTTATTATATACTGCGTACAAGTTGTAGTGTAAGTGACCCGCCTTAGCCTCGTCACTAGTTGGTCGAGGTTAGGCTCGGCACTTACAGAGTACATGGGGTCGGTTATACTCATACTATGCTCTGCATTTCTTGTGTAGATTTTGGAGTCGGTCCCAGCGGCGACTATTAGAGTGCTTGGATTGATCAGCTCAGCAAAGACTTGAGGTACAGCTGCTCAGCGCCCGCAGCTCCTGGAGTCCCTTTCTTTGTTTTTATTTAGCTGTGTATTTTCATTCAGACAGCTCTGTACTTATTTCAGACCCTTGTATGTATTATTCTAGTAGCTCGTGCACTTGTGACACCGGGTTCAGGGATTTGTAGTAGATGTTTGGCAGTTTTAGTTTCCGCATTTATACTTTAGATTATTTCAGTTATTTCAGCTCTTTTCTTAGTATTAAACTCAAACTGTCAAAAATGGATAAACTGTTCTAACGTTGGCTTGCCTAACTAGTGAAATGTTAGGTGTCATCACGATCCCGACGGTGGGAATTCCGGGTCGTAACAATACTATACATTATAAAACGATGAGTAACAATGATCCAAACAGAGTGTTAGAAAATAGAAGAGTTACCTGCTACAAGCGGTTAAATTGACAATCCTTGACTTTGTACTCGAATTGAAAACGAAAAAGAAAAAAGACACAGTGCGTATCAAAACTAATAAATCCCAGAATTACACACTCTGGATCTTTCTGTACAACAATAGTAGAAGTGTATGAGTAGATAATAGAGAAAGTCAACAGACGTGTCTAATAACATTACAGATCATCTGATTCCAAAAATTCTAAGGGAAAGGAAGAGAAAGAGAGATTACCCGCTAGATTTGATTAAATCTTAGCTTTCAGAAGAAAAGCAAGAATTATTTGAGCAAATAATAGCTAAACCAATTAATTGATAAATTAAAGGGGTGAATCTAGTTGAATTTAGTAACTTCTAGACCGGATAAAATAGATAATTTATGAAACGAGCAGTGTTCAGATGCATCAAATAATGGATTCAATACACTATGATTGACAATAAATAAGGTGGTATAAATATCCAATGAATGTGAGCAATGGCAATAAATGTAATGAAAAGGGAGCTACCACCCAACTATCATATGATTGGGATGTCCCTTTTCTCTGTCTGCGACGTGGAAAAGTATGAAGTTGGGATGGATGTGGAATCTTTAGATTTATGGATCCAGATGGAACTAACGNGTATTTCCAACAAAATAAGACAACTTTTTGATATTCTCCTTTGTCAACTCTTACAATATGTCTTTTGTCCAGAAAAAATGAAGATCCCCTTTTGTTCCCTATCTCTTCCTTTTTATAGGAGATATTCTCTAAAAACCCTAAAAAGTAGAGCATAAAGAATATCCAAAGGAATATTCTTTATGTCCACTTCTGAACCTATCTATCGTTACTTTTTAATCTCGGTTGCCTGCTTTTGGCATCAGCCTTTGTGAGAACAACCTTCAATTATTATATCATGGTCGACCCCATCCTTTGTATTGCGTATCTGTTACTGCGGTCACCAAATTTGGACCCATACAGTTAGTTCCTCCACTTGTTGAGGTCGTGACCCTGCACGTCCTCGATAAGTGGACATCATTTGCTTTCATCTCGGGAGAATTTGGCTATTGAATCAAGCTGGGTCGACCAAGATCGAGAGAACGACGCAACCGGCAGAGTCATGATTGATGCGTTACCATGGGATGACGTCACAGTTACGCGCGTCATCATTATGCATCTTCCTGAGACAACGTCTGCATGCCTGTCGCTTTGGTTTTAGTGTCATTGACAATCTTTCGCTTCGCTTCGATTCTCGCGCCATCCAATCTTATAAATAGATGAGGGTTTCGTTTTTTCAGAAGTTTTCAACATTCCCCTCCTTGCATGAACACTATTTTCCTTCGATCTTCTTTGCCAGTTCCTATTTTTAGCTTTATTTTTACGATTCCGTTTCCTTCCTTCTTACCTAGTCATCACCTCTTTCTTCAGGTTTAATAGCACACTTGTTGAGATGTCACAAACCCTTCGCATTCATGATGAAGTTTCCGACGCCACTCCGTTGTCGGTGGCTCCTCCTTCCGGTGGTGAGGATCTCATGGCCGAAGAGGGTGAGAGTTTTCCTACCGTAGAGGAGATAATCCCCAGAAACCCCTTGTCCAGAAGCGATTTCCACAAAGAACCTGCACCCGCTCCCGTTCCGGTGATCTCTGAGACTAGGCCATGCCACATAGCTGAACTCTGATCTACATATCATATCCCTTCTCACGTCGAGATGGTTCCAGCTAGTGGCGACATCGTAGAGGTCCATCGACCTGGGTACTGTGCCTTTTATGTTTACCCTTTCTTAATCGGTTATACTCTCTCTCTTCTTCCGCTGGCGGAGGAATTTTGCCGATTTTACAATGTCTGCCCGACGCAGCTATCTCTGTATTTGTATAAAGCTTTCCTAATGCTGACAAAGTATGTAGAGTTGGCTAGTTGCGAGGTCGATGTCCACCACCTATTACACTTTTTTCACCTAGTTTTTACAGAGGCACCATGATACACCTGTGACATCGCGAGACCAGAGGGTTGATAGTTGGAATGGATGATAGGACGAATCAGAAATTTTGGCACAAGTACTTCTTTATCAAAATCGAGCACTTGGTGTCGGACCCTGCTGGATTTCTCGAGCAGTGGAATCATAACCATAGGTGTTGATGGCATACGCTTGTTATCTTTTTTTGTCCTTTTTGATTTTTATTCATTTATGGTTTCTTTGTGTTGTTTCCTTTTTAGCTGAGAGGCGTGCACCCTTTCCCGTCGTCGGCATTGAAGACTGGGTGGCTCGCATATTACCTCAAATGGTGGGTATTCGAGATTGGGCGGTCTTCTACAAACGCTTTGGACAGAAGGTCCCGTCTAGTAAGTGTTACTTTTGTTTTCGGTTCTGTTGTTTGCTATTTTTTTATGCGACCTCTTTGTGGTGATAGGTCGACGGCTTTCCAAAAAGAAAGCTCCAGTGCCGGCAAGGATGCAATTTACTTTGGCTGAGTCCGCCCGCGGAGGTCGTACTCAAACTTTGTCAATTAGGGACCCCTCTCCTCGGAATATTGCTGCACGGGAAGAGATCTCTTCCCGGCCCATTCACCACCTTGTAGATGAGTCCTCTAACGGAGAGGAGTCGCCATCGAGAAAGAGGAGGAGAATGGAACTCGGAAAGACCATCGTCTCTAGCGTTGAGAAGAAAAAGGTTGTTGCCTCGAGAGCGGCATCCTCACCTATGCCCGACGCAGGGACCATTTCATGGTGGATGCTATTATGGCGGGGTGGTCCCCTAGGGCCGAGGGGGTATACCAAAGCGGGGAGCTTGCACGGGTCGCTGAAGGTGGCGCGTCGTCGGCGGCCGAAAGAGATGGAGCGGTGCTCGCAGAGGATGATGGTTCAGGATCAGACATCGATCCCGAAGAAGTGCAGGCGTTTTTGGAGAGGCGTTTTTGGGTTACGATCTCTTCGCGAACTCTGAGCAGGCGGTGTCGTCCTTTGCTCCCTTGTGCGCTGCTTCTGAGAACGCGACGCTTCAGGCGATGAGCGATGCAGAGCTATCGCGGAGTATTTCTGGCATGGCTTTGCGAGTAAGTGTTTTTTCTTTTCATGTTAGGATTTGTTTCGCATGTGTAATCTGCTTATGCTTACTTTCTTTCCTCTACATGTCAGACTCTTATTATGGAGATCGAGCGTGACCGGAGGGATGAGCGGAAGACGGTCGTTTTTAAGAAGATGACCTCCAAGTACAAAGAGTACCGTACTAAGCATCGTGCGTTGGCCGGTGTTTTTACTTAAGATAGCGAGTTTTAGTTGTTACGCGATAGGCTTAAGCAGAAAGAGGAAGAGTTGGCGCTGAAAGTTGAAGAGCTGAAGGAGCGGGATGATGAGCTGATGAAGGCCATAGGTTGATGCAACGAGCTTGAGGCGGCTCTTAAGTCCAAGGATGATGAGCTCGAGGTGAGCAAGGGGTTGATGGCCGAGAACGCCGATCTTCAGGCGCATGTGGCTTCTTTAACTTCTGAGCTTAGGCAGAGGGAAGCGGATATTGTCAATCTGAGGGGCGAGTTGACCGCTAAAGTCGATAAGTTGGTTTATGCCGAAAAAGGCAGGGTGGCCGCCATATCTGAAGCAGCAGCCTTGGACGATGCCCTCCGTGTTTGTAGGTCTGAGCGGGATAATAAGGTGGAGACGTCGGCGCTCAAGGTAGCGAGGTTAGAAGAGCGGATTCAAGATCCGGAGGCGGAGTTGTCCAGATTGAATGAACAGGTTATTGCTTTGAAGGCCGAGGAAGTGCGACGTCAGTCGCAGCCGTCTATGTCTCATACTTCTGTCGATCTTGCTGTGCCGCGGGAGTTGTATGAGATGTGGGTTCATGCCAAGGCTCAACTTGATATGTACAAGTCCTTGAGGGCCAACGAGAAGGTTTCTGAGGTAGAGCTCGAGGGTGTCCGTGTTAAAGCACGTGCGGCCCGTAAAGCCTGTGGTTGTGATCCCGGTACGCCTGGCGAGGATGATGTCGATGATGATGCGGACAGGCTCGCCTCCGATTCTTGGTATAACGAGGAGTATGCCGAAGGGGATGACGCGGCGTAGGGCCGTTGTATTTATTTTTGTTTTGCCTTGTTATTTTTGTGAGGGCGTCTTTGGGCCCTTTTGTAAAAAGTTTTGTAATATAATAGTTGTAATAAAATGATTACCTTTTGGCCGTGTATCTCCGACTTATCATTTTTGTTTGCTGTGCAGTGAGGTCCTTGGATTTTCGGCCGCTTGTGTGTAATGTTTTGGCGTAGTCGATCGCAGATCTTAAAGTAACTCAAGAAAGGTCGAGTGTGAAGCAATTTGAGCGAGGTCGAATGTTAAGTAATTCGAGCGAGGTCGAATATTAAGTAATTCGAGCGAGGTCGAATGCTAAGGAATTCGAGCAAGGTCGCATGTTAAGTAATTCGAGCGAGGTCAATTGTTAGATGTGAAAAATAAAGAATAAAGAGAATGGATAGAAAAATGTTGCTTTATTTCATTCATTGGAGAATATCTTGGTGGAGAGTACAAAATGCTGCTTTATTTTATTCACTGGAGAATACTATATGTCCGTTTCATACATATATTGGAGAAGTTTCCATGTATCTAGTCCCTTCATCGTTTGGCCTGGAGAAGCATTCGGCAGGCGGGGCGATGAATCATACTTGAACTTCGAGACGTCCCCTTCGTCGCCTCGTTAAAAACCTCCCCGAGAAAACCCAATTGGGACAAAACTCGGGTGAGGTAAAAAAGAGTACGGCTTGAGGGGCGTCCTTTTTCAGAAGTTGAAGTATTTGAGGTGGGCGACATTCCAATTGTTTTGTAGTAGTTTTCCTTCCATTGTTTCTAGTTGGAATGCTCCTTTGCTTGCTACTGCCGTGTTTTGTATGGCCCGTCCCAATTGGTTCCCAGTTTTCCTTCGGGTCTTTGCTTGCTAGTGTCTTGGCCTTGAGAACATAGTCTCCGACTTTGAGCGATCGTATTTTGGCTTTTTTGTTGTAGTACTTTTCTGCTTGTTGTTTTTGTGCTACCATTCTTACGTAAGCCATGTGTCTTCGCTCTTCTGCCTTGTCGAGGTCTTGTTTCCTATTTTCATCGTTGCTTGGCCCGCTTTCATTGGAGTATCTCAGGCTAGGCTCCCCGACCTCAACAGGTATCATGGCGTCAGTCTCGTAGACTAGTGAATATGGCATTTCGCCTGTGCTCGTTTTTGGTGTGGTGCGGTAGGCCCAAGCACCTCTGGTAGCAATTCTGGCCATAACCCTTTGGCTTCCTCGAGCTTTTTCTTTAAGATGTTCAATATTATTTTGTTGGAGGATTCGTCTTGACCGTTACCAGCGGGATGATACAGCGTGGAAAGTATTCGCTTGATGTGCCATTTTTCGAAGAACTCCGTGGTCTTTTTCCCGGTGATTTCGGGCCTATTGTTGCAGCTGATTTCCTTAGGGATGCCGAAACAACATATGATGTTCTTCCATATGAATATGATGACTTCCTATTCGCGTATTTGGGTGAATGCACCTGCTTCCACCCATTTGGAAAAGTAGTCAGTTAAAACCAAACATATCTTACCTCGTCCCGCTGGGAGGGGTCCGACGATGTCCATTCCCCATTTGATGAACGGCCGTGGCAAGATGACCGAGTGGAGGTGTTCGCCCGCTTGATGTATCATAGGTGCGTACTTTTGGCACTGCTCGCACCTCTTTACGTAATCTGCGGCTTCCTTTTTCATAGTTGGCCAGTAATATCCTGCCCAAATGAGGCATCTGACGAGGGCTCGGCTGCCTGTATGGGTACCACAGTGACCTTCGTGTACTTCTTCGAGCACGCGCCTTGTTTGATTCGGCCCTAAGCATTTCGCTAAGGGGCCTCCGAACGTTCTCTTGTACAGGTCGTGATTTATGATGCTGTACCTGGCCGCCTACATTTGAAGCTTTTTGTGTTCCTTTTTATCTTGTAGGAGTACTCCCTCCTGCAAATACGTCATGATGCGGTTGCGCCAGTCCCAAGTCAAATTTATAGAGTGTACCTCAAGTTGGTCTATTGACGAGTGGAGGAGGGTGACCACGTTCTCTTTAGTGATATTTCTGGTGGCTGCTGCTAATTTGGCGAGGCCATCTGCCTCGATGTTTTGCTCTCGAGGTATCTGGTCGAGTCGACATTCATCGAATTCTGGCAGTAGTTTATGAATTTCTGCCTGGTACTTTTGTTACCTCTGCTCTTTGATTTGGAAAGTCCCTGTAACTTGGTTGACAACGAGTTGTGAGTCGCATCTGAGGACAACTCGCCGTGCTCCGTATTTGAGAGCTAGATTTAATCCTGCAATTACGGCCTCATACTCAGCCTCATTGTTAGTCATATCGGGCACCGTACGGATTGACAGATAATTTCGCCTGTTGGGACCTCGAGTACGAGTCCCAGTACAAATCTTGAAGCGTTGGATGCGCCGTCGGTGTATAGGACCCAGAGGTCGGGTTGCCCAAGCGGAGTACTAGAAACTTCCTTCTCGATCTCGGGCATTATTTTGGCACTGAAATCGGCGACGAAGTCGGTAAGTACCTGCGATTTTATCGCTGTTCGCGGCTGATATGTTATATCGTGCTCGCTCAATTCTATGGCCCACTTGGCTAGTCATCCCAACAGTTCGGGTTTATGTAGGATGTTCCGCAGGGGGAAGGTCGTCACCACCGATATGCGATGGCACTGAAAATAGGGTTTAAGCTTTCGTAAAGCTATAACCAATGCTAAAGCCAATTTCTTGAGGTGGGGGTACTTCGTTTTGGCGTCGACCAGGGTTTTGTTAATATAATAAATTGGATATTGTGTACCTTTGTTTTCGCGGACCAATACTGCGCTTACTGCGACCTCTGAGATGGCCAAGTATATTAGGAGGTGTTCGCCAGGTTCTGCTTTGGCGAGGGCGAGGACAAGTATGCCTTTAGTTCTCTCAGGGCCTCGATGCATTCCAAATTCCACTGGAGCCCGTTTGTCTTTTTTCAGCACGTTGAAGAATTTGTGGCATCTTTCGGATGACCGTGAGATGAATCTCGACAGGGCGGCTATACGGACAGTCAGTTTTTGCACCTGTTTCTTGCTGGTTAGCACTTCAGGTATCCCTTCAATGCTTTGATTTGTTTTGGATTGACTTCGATGCCTCTTTATGATACCAAGAAACCGGGAAATTTGCCCGAGGTTACGCCCAAGGCACATTTTTTGAGGTTTAGTTTCATACCGTACTGCCTTAATATTCCAAAGGCCTCTCTCAAGTGGTCGATGTGGTCTTCCTTCCTTTTTGATTTGACCAACATGTCGTCGATGTAGACTTCCATAGTTCCATTGTCTTGCCGAGCTGGTCTTTGAACATCTTGGTGACCAACCTTTGGTATGTTGCCCCTGCATTTTTCAACCCCGATGGCATGACTCTGTAACAGTACGTTCCCTGATGGGTGATGACAGTGGTTTTCTTCTGGTCTTCCTCCTCCATGAGGATTTGGTTGTAACTTGAGTAGGCGTCCAAGAAGCTTAGCAATTCGTGCCCTGCTATTGCGTCGATGAGCTGGTCGATGTGAGGTAAGGGAAAGGAGTCTTTTGGGCATGCCTTGTTTAGGTCTATGAAATCTACGCACATCCGCCATTTCCCGTTTTTCTTTTTTACCATGACCACAATGGCGACCCATTGAGGATATTTTGATTCTCGGATAGAACCATTGGCGAGCAGCTTATCCACTTCGTCACTGATGGCCTCGTTGATTGCGGTGTTGAATTTTCTTCTTATTTGCCGCACTGGTCGATAGAGTGGGTCGAGTTCAGCTTGTGAGTGGCAACGTCTTTCGGGATGCCTGGCATATCTGCATGGGAGAAGGCGAACAAATCGGCGTTATAAATTAAAAACTTGTGAAATTTACCTGGTTCTGAGAGTCTGTGTCCAATGTAAGCCTTTTTGCTGCTGTCGCTGCTGATCAGTTGGATGGGATCGAGGTCTTCTACCGTTGACTCAGTAGCTTCCACGATGTTGGGGTCCCTGATGACATCTGTTTGCGCGTCGAGTCCTGTCCCGACTTCGGTAATTGCTATGCTTCTGGGTCTATTCCCTTCAGCTTGTGGGTGTATGTGCAATCCTGGGTGATATGATAGCATTCTTGGGCGGTGCATTGTTCGCCTTGGATGCTGAATATCCCCCATGGAGTAGGGAGCTTGATTACTTGGTAGAGGCTTGACGGTATGGCTCTTATGGAGTGTATCCATGGCCGCCCTATGATGGCGTTGTAAGCTGTGTCTTGGTTCATGATATGGAACGTTGTTTATAGGGTGACGCCCCCGGCCAGAACGGGTAGCGTTATCTCCCCAGAGGTCCGCTCAACTGCATTGTTAAAACCTATTAGTGTTATGCAATGCGATACTATCTTGTCTTCGTGTCACATTTTCGTGAGGACTTGAGGGTGGATACTACACGCGCCGCTTCCGTCGTCTATCATTATTCTTTTCACATCAGTATCTGAAATACGCAAAGTAATAACAAGAGCATCAAAATGAGGGAAAGTCAAACTGTCGGTATCTGACTTATCGAAGATGATACTGTCTTCGAGGTCGTCGTACCGTTCGTGAGTGATCGACCACTTCAGTTTGTGTCTAGTGGTGAACTTCACATGGTTGATAGCTGCTTCATCGCCTCCACTGATGATCATCTAGATGGTGCGAGCGGGGGAGGGTGGCTTTGGAGGCCCCTGGTGTTGTTGACGTCCGCGACCGAAGTTGGCTCGTCCACGGTCGCTCATCAGTTCCCTCAGGTGCCCTTGGTTCAGCATGTTTACTACCTCTTGCCGCAGAGCTATGCAGTCCTCAGTTTTGTGACCCCGCTCCTGGTGAAATTCGCAGAGGACATTCGACTTTTGGGTACTTGGGTCGGACTTCATCTTTTGTGGCCATTTCACCTTTGTGCCAAGCTTCTCTAGTGCGTACACTATTTCTGAAGGGGAAACACAAAACTTGTGAGCAGATAAGAGTGGAGGCATACCTCTTTAGTTTCGCTGAGTCCCTGTATGCGGTCTGGATGGCCCTTCCGCATGTCGAGGAGACAGTGGGACGACCGTTCTGATATAGGGTTGATGTCTTTCTTCGGTTTAGACGGGGGCCTGACTGATCTCTTCGACCGTCGTTACGGCGATCTTTTCTAAGTTCCATTTGAACTGATGTCAACCGTTGGGTCGTACCGTTAAGGCCGTCCTCGTTGGCTCTCACTTCGGCGCAGTAGGCATTGTGGATCTCTTCCCAAGTGGTGGGAGGGTGTTTCATGAGCCTGCTTAATAACTTTCTGGTTGCTCTCGATCCGTTCCTGTTCAACCCATTTTGGAAAGCTGCTACCGCCATCCCTTCTGATACATTTGGTAGGCTCATTCTTACCCTGTTAAATCGTGCGAGGAAGTCCCTGAGTCCCTTGCCAGGCGATTGTCTAATGACGAATATATCATTCACCCTGGCCTACGCCTTTTTAGCTCCTGCGTGGGCGGTGACAAAATTATCAGCCATTTCCTCGAACATTGTTATCGACCGCGCCGGCAGTTGTGAATACCAGGTTAAGGCTCCCACCGTTAAGGTTTCGCTGAACTTTTTCAGTAACACTGATGGTACTTGCTCCTTTGAAAAATCGTTGCCCTTCACCGATGTGACGTAATGGATGATATGATCTTCGGGGTCTATAGTACAGTCGTATATCTTCAGGTAAGGTGAAATTTTGAAGCTTTTGGGAATGGCATGTGGTGCCGCTTCTTCGCTATACGGTTGTTGGACGAACTGACCAACATCTCATTTTGGTAGCAACTTTGGGGCGCCCGGTATCTTATCGACCCTTTCTTGATGCTCCCTCATCTGGTCGTGGAGTGCCTTGTCTTCGTTTTCCATTTCTTCCATTTTCTTCAAAATGGCTGCGAGTGTGTCACTACCTGCATCAATAATGGTGTAAGTGTTACCTGTTTGAGGGACGAGCTTCTCGCCAGTGATCATTGTGATATCCGCTTGCACGGTGTTTCTGCTCTCCCTTTGAATGGGTTTGTCGAGTATGTTGTTTATAGTGCTCGTCAGCCACTCCTCCAGTAATTTTTTTACTGCTGGTGGTGCTTCCTCAGCTGTAGACGTGGAGGCTCCTCTCTCACGTGAAGAGGTTACGCTTTCATGACGGGGAGGTGATTCATTCCGTCTGAGCGTAGCGTTTGGTGTCATATTCTCGTTGTCTTCTCTGTCATCTTCGTTGATGGTGTTCAAAATGTTGGTAGTGGCATCTGTTATGGCTTTCTGCCTTGTCTCGCCTTTTCCTGCCATTGTTAGTTTGTACAAGCGAAGAAGAGATGGCTATCTTTTTGTGATCTAGAGGGAACTAAAATTTCAACTAAAACCTCCCCCACAGACGATGCCAAATTGTTTGAGCAAATAAATAGCTAAACCAATTAATTGATAAATTAAAGGGGTGAATCTTAGTTGAATTTAATAACTTCTAGACCGGATAAAATAGATGATTTTGTGAAATGAGCAGTGTTCAGATGCATCAAATAATGGATTCAATACACTATGATTGACAATAAATAAGGTGGTATAAATATGGAATGAATATGAGCAAATGGCAATAAATGTAATGAAAAGGGATCTACCACCCAACTATCATATGATTGGGATGTCCTTTTTCTCTGTCTGCGACGTGAAAAAGTATGAAGTTGGGATGGATGTGGAATCTCTAGATTTATGGATCCAGATAGAACAACGTATGCTTTTTAGTATTTCCAACAAAATAAGACAACTTTTTGATATTCTCCTTTGTCAACTCTTACAATATGTCTTTTGTCCAGAAAAAATGAAGATCCCCTTTTTTTTCTATCTCTTTCTATTTATATGGGATATTCTCTAAAAACACTAAAAAGTACAGCATAAAGAATATCCAAAGGAATATTCTTTATGTCCACTTCTGAATCAATGTTATTGTTACTTTCTAATCTCGGTTGTCCGCTTTTAGCATCAACCTTTGTGAGAACAACCTTCAATTGTTATATCATAGTCGACCCCGTCTTTTATATTGCGTATCCATTACCGCGATCACCAAATTTGGACCCATACAAGAATATGGGATTCTCTGCTCAAAATGAGTTCCTGACGGTCTTCACATTTGTTTGGGTTACTCCTTCACTTTTGAAAAAAGATGCCGTAACTTCTCTCCACAATATTTCATTTTTCGTTTTTATCCCATTTAGTTTGATAATACTAACTTTGCTTATAATTTAGGATATTATGCTTACCTACTTTATTTTAAAAAATATAACAAATACATTGAACTATTTAAATTTAACTTAGAAAATTTATGGTGTGATTCAATTGTCCTTTTCTAATACTATACAATGTTTATTAAGACGTATGTATGTGAATGTATATCTAAAAGATTAAGGGGTTGTTTGGTTTGAATACGGCTTATGCCGGAATAAGTTATGCTAGGATAAGTTATGCTGGGATTAGTTATGTTGGGATTAGTTATCCTGGTATTATTTTTTATCCACTATTTGATATGTTGTATTAAAAATAACAATTGCATAATTTATAAGAAGAAGGTATAATTATCCTGGCACTAATTACCCCACCCTCTACAAGGTATAAGTTATCCCAGTACTAATTTTAATCTCGGGATAACTTATACCAAGTTTGCTAACCAAACAAAGTATTAAGGCGATATTAAATTTTTATACCAGCACTATACCTTCTTATACCTCATACCAAACAACCCTAAGGCGTTTTGAATTTGAATACATATATAAATATTGAGATATAGTATTAACATTCGAACACCAAATTCTCAAGGCGATTTGTTTTCTTAACATCTAAGTTTATATATTTATCCTTATTGAAAATTAATTAAAACATATAAAAGTAAAAGCAAGTATAATACCTTAAGTTTAACAAACTTTTGACTTGTATTGTTTGTTGGGTTTTGGATGTGTTTAATTAATATATTAAGTACTTAAAAGAGGGTGAATGGGAAATGGAGGGAAATAAAATTTTTGAGTGAAATTTTAAGTTCCCCCCCTTGGCAAATGGGCATTGTCCCATATTGGAAGAGGAAGAGGTTTTTTATGGGTATATAAGCAATTGCTCTTCTTCTAGCTCTTAAAGAGTTGAAAAGAAGGCAAGCCTCTCGGCTCGGCTTCGGCTTCGGCTACGGCTACGGCTTCGGCTTCGGCTTCGGCTTCGGATTCGGATTCGGATTTGGTTAAACGATTACTTGATTAACTTTTTGGACCAAATTTATTTGTTAATAGTAAAATATTAACAGAAATGTTATTAAATATTTGTTTTAATAACAAAATATTAATATTAAATATTAATATTAAATCCAATCCGTTTTTCTGTTTTGGTAACAGAAAAGTAACTACCCTCTTCAATTTTCCCTCTTTATTTTCCCTCTTTATTATTGAATAAATGGCCATTTATGTAATGGCATTTATGCTGTGGGCGTTTTGCATAAACAGCCATTCTGAAGAGTTGCACCTCTTCAGATTTCAGCCTAACTTTGGCTATAAATACAACACTATTCTGCTCAGAATTTCACTACGATTTTCTGAGTTTCTTCTCCTTCTTCTGCATACTTTTAGCATCAAACAAAGCAAAAAGTAAGTGTGATTTGCTACCGAACTTTGTGTTTGCTGAAACACTGGGGTTTGAAGTACCATTACACCAGTGTGTAATTCGTTCTATCCTGGGAGGAAATAATCCATAACCTTGGGTACTAGGAGGGGATTAAATTCCTTAAGAAAACACTGTGAATTCAGTGGGCTCGAATTGGTTTTATGTCATTTCTGTTTATGTTCATTTCTGTTTATACTCATTTATATTTCCAGAATTATTTTACAAATACAGTCTACTAACACTTTCTTTACTCTTGTGGTGATTTTTTTTTAACTCTTCTTTTAGGCAAAAGTATGTGCGGAGGGTTAGAGAATTAGAGTCTATTAATGAAAAGAAAATTGGTCGAATCCTATTGTTTTGGGCTTAGGCAATCTTATAAGATATAACAGGATAAACCAAAATTCAAGATAACAATTAAAATTATTAACAAAAAGATATTATATTGTATATAAATAATTATTAAATTTTATATATAATTAATCGGTTTGGTTCGGTTTATTTTTCGGTTTTTTAAAATAGAACCAAAACCAAACCAAATATTATCGGTTTTTAAAATTTAAAACCAAAACCAATCCAAATCAAAAAAAATATCGGTTTACTTAATCGGTTTGGCTCGGTTTTCGGTTTGGATCGGTTTTCCGTCAAACCGTGAACACCCCTATCTAAAAACATCACGCTTCACCCTTTCAGAAATTCAGTATAATTCCATTTTCTGTTTGACAATTTCTATAGGAATTGGGGTTGGATCACCAAAATTGGACCTATTCCCTTTCGATGACAAAATATTTAGTCAATGCAAATCTAGCCTACGTGTGATGAATCTTTTACTTATATCGAATGCACACGTGTGCATATCTGTTAATATTGAGCGTTATATTTGCTGAATCAAAGTACACCAATAAGCTGCTATTTACGGAAAAAAAATCAATTTACCAAATTTTATGTAAATATTGAAATTACACCTCCTTAAAATTTGAATAATATACCGTTTTCCCTATATCCATTCTTCAATTCAAACATATAAATGCTCTTAGATTGCGATATTCGTATATAAACAATTTTGTAAATGTATTTCCATGTAAGTTTCAGAATATTAATCTATATTGATGACTTTAGAAAATAAGGATTGAGTCAATAGTCAAAGACTACATATAGAATTATATTTAAAATATATATACAGATTTCTAGCCTAACATTATTAGTATATGATCAAATGGAGTTTAATGTAGATCTTGAAGTTAATTTTTTTACTAAAAAGAAAACAACTTTTATATATAAAAAGGAAGACAACTAACAAATTATTCCATCAATTTTTCATCACAAAACTAATGGCTTTTAGTAAGAACTTGTTTTTTGGATGTTGTTTGATTGTCATTTCATTTCTTTTGGCCAGTCCAATTGAAATTGTTGAAGGCAATATTGGACCTTTTCCTGCCCTATTTGTGTTTGGTGATTCAATTTTAGATTCGGGAAATAATAATTTCATTAACACTACGACTCAATTCCAAGCAAATTTCCCGCCTTATGGCGAAACGTTCTTCAAATCTCCTACTGGTAGACCTTGTGATGGTCGCCTCATATCCGATTTTATTGGTATTAATAATTCTCAAGTTCTCTATATATCTTTGCCTTGTTTTTGTGATTGTCAATAACTAAGTTGATAATGTTCTTGGTTTGTTATTTGCAGCGGAATTTGCTAATTTGCCTTTAATTCCAGCATTTTTTGAAATTGGGACCGATAAATTTATTCATGGGGTGAACTTTGCTTCAAGTGGTTCAGGTTGTTTAGTAGAAACCAATCGTGGTATTGTAAGTGACCTTCTTATTTTTCCTTTTTAAAGTAAACTTAGTTTCAATATAATTAGATTATCTTTCTTTTTGTTTCTGTGAAGAATTAACTTAAATAGCCTCACGTCCAATTGCTTAAACAAAAAAGTTGCCGGTGAAAGTATACATATATATAATATGTGTATAATTAAACATGTATATCTATGTATACTGGCTAGAAATAGTAGGCAGTGAATCCAATCAGATATTTATGTAAAATTACTTTTTCTTTTCATTTTGACATTTCTTTTTCAATAGAACTATAAAAACAACTATCTTCTCTATGAAAAAGGCGGAGGATATATATAAATATATATATATATATATATATATATATATATATATATATATATATATATATATATACTAG
>NW_017673264.1:84105-109430 GCF_001879085.1 Nicotiana attenuata
TTTGATACATACTCTCCAGTTACAAGAATTACATCCATACGAACGTTAGTAGCGTTAGCTGCAGTTTATGGTCTTGAAATTCATCAAATGGATGTTAAGACGGCCTTCTTAAATGGAGAGTTGGAGGAAGAAATTTACATGGAACAACCTGAAGGGTTTGTGGTTCCAGGTAAAGAAAAGAAGGTCTGTAGACTTGTTAAGTCCCTTTACGGATTAAAACAAGCACCCAAATAATGGCATGCTAAATTTGACCAAACAATGTTGTCAAATGGATTTAAGATAAATGAATGTGATAAATGTGTGTACATTAAAAATGTTCCAAATCACATAGTCATTGTTTGCTTATATGTGGATGATATGCTCATAATGAGTAATGACATTGCTAACATAAATGCTACTAAGCGTATGCTAACTAGCAAGTTTGATATGAAAGACTTGGGAGTTGCTGATTTAATTCTGGGAATTAAGATCCATAAGACTTCTCAAGGTTTAGCATTGTCACAATCTCATTATATTAAGACAGTACTTGAAAAATTCAAGCACTTGGGCTTTAAAGTTGCAAAGACTCCAATTGATGTGAATCTTGCATTAGCAAAGAACAAAGGCCAGAGCATATCACAATTGGATTATGCTTGTGTGTTGGGTTGCTTAATGTATATCATGAATTGTACACGACCAGATATAGCTTGTGCTATAAGTAAATTGAGTCGATATACGAGCAATCCAGGCCAATCTCATTGGATGGCCATGAAACGAGTTTTGGGGTATTTAGTACATACCCAGGACTTTGCTTTGCATTACAATAAATATCATGCGGTCATTGAGGGATACTGTGATGCAAATTGGATCACCGGATCAACTGATTCCAAGTCCACAAGTGGATATGTATTCACTATTGGTGGAGGAGCGGTATCTTGGAAGTCATCCAAACAAACTTGTATTGCCCTCTCTACAATGGAGGCTGAGTTCATAGCCTTGGATAAAGCCGGTGAAGAAGCTGAATGGCTCCGGAATTTCTTGGAAGATATTCTATTTTGGCCCAAACCGTTGGCACCAATATGCATACATTGTGATAGTCAAGCGGCAATTGGAAGGGCTGGGAGCGTTATGTATAACGATAAGTCTCGCCATATACGACGAAGACATAAAACCGTTAGACAATTACTCTCTAGAGGAATTATCACGATTGACTATGTAAAGTCAAGTGATAATGTGTCGGATCCACTTACAAAAGGCCTAACTAGAGAGGTAGTTGAGAAGTCATCAAAGGGAATGGGACTGTGGCCGAGAACAAGTCATAGTGGCGGTAACTCTACCTAGAAGACTGGAGATCCCAAGATCTAGGTTCAAGGAGATCAAACAAAGTCATTTATGACGATTCAACATTGTCAACTAAACTTTTGGTCCATTCTCGTGATGAGACAATGTTCAGTACCAAGGATAAAGCATTAAGGCTTTTTAATGATTTCTAAATTTGATACAGGGTATATCAAATAGTGTATCTACGGGATGACACGTTTAGGAATCACCTATGTAAGTGTGAAGTGTTAGCCGCTTCAAGGGGAACACAGCAAGGCCAGTTCTCTACGCACTTATGAAACCAGGCGGTGTTCATGGCTGAAACGAACACAACAATGAGAACCAAAGACGGTTAAGGGTTGGTTGTGTGACTTGTGGTTGTCTAGGTATACACTAAAGTTCGACGGTTCAAAGATATCAAATCTACCGATTGATCGAGTATATCCGACATAAGTTCACTACGGAAAGTTCAAAGGGAAACCTACTTATCCAGATGCAATTAATCCTTACTTGTGAATCACACAGTTTTTCATGCATACTTCCGTGATATAGCCATTCCCCATTCATGTGGGGAATTGTTGGGTTTTTAAGTTTTAAGGTATTTAATTAATATATTAAATACTTAAAAGAGGGTGAATGGGAAATGGAGGGAAATGAAATTTTTGAGTGAAATTTTAAGTTCCCCCTCCCTTGGCAAATGGGCATTGTCCCATATTGGAAGAGGAAGAGGTTTTTTATGGGTATATAAGCAATTGCTCTTCTTCTAGCTCTTAAAGAGTTGAGAAGAAGGCAAGCCTCGCGCCGTCGTCGTCGTCGCTCGCTCGGCTCGGCTTCGGCTTCGGCTACGGCTACGGCTATGGCTACGGCTTCGGCTTCGGCTTCGGATTCGGATTCGGATTCGGATTCGGATTTGGATTTGGATTTGGATTTGGTCAAATGATCGATTGATTGATTAACTTTTTGGACCAAATTTATTTGTTAATAGTAAAATATTAACAGAAATGTTATTAAATATTTGTTTTAATAACAAAATATTAATATTAAATATTAATATTAAATCCAATCCGTTTTTCTGTTTTGGTAACAGAAAAGTAACTACCCTCTTCAATTTCCCTCTTTATTTTCCCTCTTTATTATTGAATAAATGGCCATTTATGTAATGGCATTTATGCTGTGGGCGTTTTGCATAAACAGCCATTCTGAAGAGACCCAACTTTGGCTATAAATACAACACTATTCTGCTCAGAATTTCACTACGATTTTCTGAGTTTCTTCTCCTTCTTCTGCATTCTTTTAGCATCAAACAAAGCAAAAAGTAAGTGTGATTTGCTACCGAACTTTGTGTTCGCTGAAACACTGGGGTTTGAAGTACCACTACACCAGTGTGTAATTCGTTCTATCCTGGGAGGAAATAATCCATAACCTTGGGTACTAGGAGGGGATTAAATTCCTTAAGGAAACACTGTGAATTCAGTGGGCTCGAATTGGTTTTATGTCATTTCTGTTTATGTTCATTTCTGTTTATATTCATTTATATTTCCAGAATTATTTTACAAATACAGTCTACTAACATTGTTAGTTTTAGTGTTTAGGATCAAAAGTGATCACATTTTATATAAATTAAGAACCATTTCTACTAAGTGATAGATATTTCGCACTAAAATAGTCTAAGCCGTATAAATGAACACCATTTAGATCATTTTCTCAAAACTATACGTTGGACCAGCCAAAAATTGGGGCTTTTGCATCTATACACGGTTTTGGGGTCACAATTGAACCCATACCCACTTTGCAAAAATAATTGCAAGCCTATCCACTTTACAATCAACTTCAGACTTATCGGGTCTGAAGTTAAAAGAATTAGTCTGTAGTGAAAAAATTGTACTTTAGAGCACTTAAGGCCAAATATGTCTGAAGTGCAACAAATTATTTCATGCACTTAAGGCCAATAAATTTGGAGTAAAAAATTACACTTTAGATGCACTTAAGGATGAAAGGACTGAAGTGCAACAACCGTTCTCCTACACTTAAGGACAATAAGTCTAAAGTAAAAAATTGTACTTCAGAGCATGTCACACCTCCTTTTTACCGCCCGAGGGGATATAAAGGAGTTTTTCCAATTTAAGTGGCATTATTCGAAATGAGATTATTTATTTATTTAGAGTCGCCACTTGGGATAATTTATTATGGTGTCCCAAGTCACCGGTTTATTTTAAAATCCCAAATCGAGGAAAATCGACTTTAATTAAAAAATCTGCGAAATCAGAAATTCTAGATAAGGAATTCTGTTAATCCGGGAGAAGGTGTTAGGCATTCTCGGGTTCCGTGGTTCTAGCATGGTCGCATAAACTATTAATAGTTGGCCTATTATCTGATTTACATGTTATAAAACTTATTGTGCATTTTTAGCTTTATACCCGCTTTTAATTATTTTATGGAATTAATCTAGAACAAGTTACGATTGTCGTACACTTATTTATTTGATACACATTGCGAATCATGTCACGGGAACCGTACCCACGATCTACAACATGTTTAATTTATTTAAAGTTATTAGAAGTTGTGGCCGGGTCACATAAATGTACCCCCGGATTTGAAAACTAGGTATCACAACTGCGTCACGGGAACCGTACCCGTAGCTATGATGATTTTATTATAAACGCGCCTAAAGCAAACTACGAATGTTTAAAAATGTTTTCTACACTAAGTTAATATTAATGTGAGGGCCATAGGTTATGGATTTTGTTTGTGTATGGCACACCTCAATTTATCTTAAAAGATTTATATTTCACTAAAAGCAAACTAAGCATGTTCCTATTTGAATCTAATTTGAACTTAATATAAAGCCACTAATTACATGTTCGGGTACATATGTTGGGCCTTTAATAGATTTTGTAAAGGGTTTTGGGCCAGCAGTAGCGCATTGATTATTTAGTAAGGAAAAATCAACATTGAAGTTGCATTTGGGCCCAGGACTTGGCCCAAAAATGAAAGATCCTCAAAGGCCCTAACTGGTCCGAACTGGCCCACATTGGGCTTAAAATAGGCCGCCCCAGTCACTATTTATTTTCTAGTTGGGCCTATCCACCTCTACATCTGAACTAACCATAATTACACATTTGCAACAATTATAAATCAATTCGCTTTTAAGTAAAATCAGAATCTAAAGATCCAAGCACAATTTTAGTTCGAAAATTAATCATACGAGACATGATTTGAAAGATATACATTTATACCATAATTCATAAAAGAGGTTTTTACAACTGAACCAAGCTATTGGGCTTAAAGTCCAGGCCTAATGACCTAGAGTCCAGACTTATTCAGGCTTATTGGGCCATTTTATAAGTCTGGCTCGTCTCATCTGGTCCTCATTTAGAAGACCTAATGAGCATGGACTCCATATTCAATTCAAGATAAATAAATTACTGGACATTAAATAATAAAATGGTCCAGTCCATTACAATAATCCAAAATTAAAAGGGGAAGGGATATAGTAGTTTTACAAAGGAATACAAAATAGATGCGACTTTACATGGTTAGTCAGATATAAATTATAATTTTTTCTCCCAATATACATAAGAATCAATGTCTTAAACTAAATAAAAATTCTTAAACTGCTACTGCTTTCAGCTTCAACCAAACCAGAACTACTCGCTACTTTAGTTATAGGATCGGCCACCTGCAACTTTTCTACTAAATTTTTGAAAAATATGCATTGTTATGGAATGAATCTGACCAACTGGCGGTCAGATTCACATCCTTAATGTTATTTTTAAACATAAAACTACTATACCAGCATTATAGTTTAAAAAAAATTTGGACAGATCTAATAGCACCTTCATACCATCGGAAACAAACAAGGCATTGATAAGAGAGTTGATATAAAAAATAACAATTACGAACTAGTATCTACCACTGAATCATGCAACTCATACACATAGACATGAAACAAGATCTAGACTAAGGATTTTATTTAATGTAAAGAGTGGTTACATACCTTTAAAGAGAAACAACAAGAAAATGACCAAACCAAAGGTCAAGAAAACCAAGAATTTTAAGCTTAATCATTAATCAAACACAACAACAAACCCCAGTGCAATAACACTCAGAGTACGAGCCAAAATAGACCAATTTACCCAGATGTCCACAGCTAAAAGAAACCAGAACTTAAATGAGACACTGAATCAAATTTTTGCCATAGTAGGAGGAGTTTTCAAAGGTTTTAGTTCAAAAATCATTAGTAACGAACAGAAGAATCCCTGAATCCTTTTCTTTCAGAATGCTTTTGTATCCATTTTTGGTAATTTTTAGAATGTTTTTTTTATCTCTATGTTTTCAGGACCTTTTTGTGCAGAAAATGCTGATGATTGTGTGTGTGTGAGTGAAGAAAAGGTATCATATATAGGCACAAAAGATGCCATGTGCTGAAAGAATAAAAATGGAATTATTCCATCAGCCATAAAAGGCATATTCTAACAGAATTGGACAGCTGGCTGTCTCTCATTGGTTTCAGTACTTTTTACTAACCAAATGAGGCCAGCTGCCCCCTATTCTAGAATATTCCAGCATGGATTTTATCCTATTTTAGATTTATCCACCCGCCTTTATGACTCCTTAAGTTTCCTTTTTTCAATTAGCCCCAAGAAGTTTCTACTGATTTACTAACTAAGGCAAACAAAGATAAGACTAGAAAGGATCAGAATGCAAATCAAAGTGGCAAACAAAATTGAAAATGATGCAGTTTAGACTAAGACTAACCTAATCAGTAAATAAAAGTGTTTCATCTAATTAAAGCTAAACAAAACTAGACTTAAACGACTAAAGGCATCTACACAGTAATCAAACCAAAATTATCAGAAAAAACCACAAAGAAATCCTAGAAGTTGAACTACTCAGTTTATGAATTAACATGTGGAAATCTAATTACAGAAAACAGGAGAGGAGCAGTTAAACAAAAGAAATGGAAACAAAGACAGAATAAACGATTCGCCAAAAACCCTAATTAGGCTAAACCTATGCAAAATTAACTTCAGATGAATAAATCTCAACATGCTTTGATTAGTCTAAAGAACGAATAAAACAGTCATAAAAAGAGAAAACCTAGAGTTGTGTTTACCTTAGACAAACAGCTAAAGAAAGAAAGAAGATGAAGGAGATAAACAAACAAAAAGATAGAAGAAAAGAGATTACCAAAACTTCACTTCAAATTTGAATCCATTAGAACTTCGGACAGGTTTCAAACGGGATAAAACGAACTTGGACGACCATGAAGCGACTGTTCTCAACAAGAACAGTCGACTAATGGACGTCTTAGGTTCAAATAGCCCAGAAATTAACAAAGAAAAAAGTTAGGGTTTAGTTCTCAGATCCGAAATTTGAGCGGTTTGAGAAAGATTTGAAGGAATTGGTTTGGGGATTTGGAAAAGGGAGGGAAAGGTGATTGTCTGGTGTTAATTTGGTAGGGTTTGGAGCACCGGAGCCGCCGTGAGGCGATTTCCGATGGGTGGTCAACGGCGGAGGGTTGAGGGATTTAGGGCGGCTAGGGTTTGTTCTTTGAGAGTGAGAGACGGAAAATGAGAGGGGTCTATCGGGGGGTGTGCTTGGTTCGGACAGTCTTATAATAATTGGATGGCCAGTTCCGGGCCGTTGGATCACAATGATCCAACGGTTATGATGAAAGAAAGCAGAAACGGGGTCGTTTGGTTCTAACAGGGGTGGACCGGGTAGGTTGATTATTTGGGCCTGGGTGGTTTGGACCAATTTTGGGTATTAAAAATGGCCCAATATTCAAATTAAATCCCTTTTCTTCAAATTCTTTTCTTATTTTCTTTTCTTTTTTCTTTTTCCTTTAATTAAGAAAAACCTAAATCAAATTCCTAAATTAATCAAAAATTAAGATAATTATCTAACTATTATATTTATAAAAATTAGTTGATCCTAGATTAAAAGAGAAAAATTACTAATCTAAAATTAAAAGCTAAAAAAATATGTAAAAGTGAGCCAATTTTTGTGATTTTCACCTTAATAAAGCAATAAATCAACTAATTAATCCTAAAAGTATGAAAATAAAATCTCAATGCAATGCATGGTATTTTGGTATTTTTCATGATTTTGATAAAAATTAAACGTGCACAAAAATGCAAACAATTAATAAAATCCTACAAAAAATCCTACAAAATGGCAAATAATTTGAAAAAATCTATTTCTTTGAATTTTATAGGAGTATTTCATATAGGGCAAATTACATGCTCACAGCTGCCCCTCTTTGCTCGGGAACACGAAGGGTTTTCGGGCAAAGATAAAATGAGCAATTATGAGCGATTTTTGCCCATTTGAAACTCCATGGGAAGCATATTTTGGAAAAAGTCTGACCGAACCTTGCTTCGGAGGTTGCCTACATATCCTTGGCTATAAAGGAATCAAGTCAGTGTAGTTCTGGAAGCTTTGGTAGCTGGGACTACCGGGAAACTGTGATTTCACTGCTGTTGCTGCTGTTTCTGCTTGCTGAGCTCCTTATTTCACCGAAATAAAAGATGAAAGACTAAACTAGCTAAACCTATCAACTACGAGTTACAAGATTCCTATCTATAAACCTTAAAGCTCGATCTTGAGTCTTGGCTGGTTCTTCCTGCAGACTCTGATCTTGAATCTTGATGCTCGTTAACTGCAATTACTGATTCATTCTTCTTCAGCTTTTTGGATCAAGGCGGGACATGCAAAGCAGTCCACATCTTTTCCCCACTTCTGCACTTAGAGTTCACATATTTTCTTGTTTTTCTCTCCTTTTATTTGAATCAAGACTTTTTCTTTGGTCGCCTCGAAAATTGTGCCTCAAAGTAAAAACCTGTTCAGGCACCAAAGCAAACAAACGAATGAAATTTTTCTGCCCCAGTTTTCACTAGGAAAATTTTGTGAGTTATTGTAACAAAATCTAAGCTATTTCTTTATTGAAAGCAATAAATTCAGGATTGTGTATCCTTGAGAAAAAGAGATTAGGGAGCGGAGACCCTATATCTAAAATGATATCAAATGGGGATCGGAGGCCCTAAGTTGGGAAGATTACCAGGCTATGCTGGAAAAATGACCGGGTTATGCCGGAAAGGGTCCTCGGGTTATGCCGGGGAGGTCATCGGGTTATGCCGAAAAAGGTCCTCAGGTTATGTCGGGAAAGTACACGGGTTATGCCGGGAAAGTCATTGGGTTATGCCGGAAAAGGTCCTCGGGTTATGCTGGGGAGGTCCACGGGTTATGCCGGGAAAGTCATCGGGTTATGCCGGAAAAGGTCCTCGGGTTATGCCGGGGAGGTCCACGGGTTATGCCGGGAAAGTCATCGGGTTATGCCGGAAAAGGTACACGGGTTATGCCGGGAAATTCATCGGGTTACGCCGGAAAAGGTCCACGGGTTATGCCAGGAAAGTCATCGGGTTATGCTGGAAAAGGTCCTCGGGTTATGCCGGGAAAGTCATCGAAAAAGGTCATCGGGTTATGCCGAAAAAGGTCCACGGGTTATGCCGGGAAAGTCATCGGGTTATGCCGGAAAAGGTACTCGGGTTATGTCGGGGAGGTCCACGGGTTATGCCGGGAAAGTCATCGGGTTATGCAGGAAAAGGTCCACGGGTTATGCCGGGGATCAACTAGGGAGTGGGACCGTATGCTGGAAAAATGTAGCTAGAGATTGGGGACCCTAGGCTACCATGATTTTGAATATATATATATATATATCCTTTTCGATTCAACTTTTGCTGCAGAACCGTTTTGGTTTCTACGTGCCTTGCTTTTATTGCTCCTGCTTCTTGCAAGGTTGTTTTGGACTGCACCTGTTTTCCTGTTTTCAAATCACAGAACAATTTGTCAGTTTGAAGTGGTGGTTGGTTTTGTGTCCTTGATTGTTTCAATCACTTGATCTTGGCCCAACTCTTTCAATGAAAATCTCCATTGCTCGCTGGCTTTCTGGAAATTGGTCTCCTTTCTAAACCTAGGGATCTTGACTTTCCAAAATTCGACATGATGGTTAACCCGTGTGGGGCTTGGCTTTTCATCCTATTTTGCCTTTATGAGCACTTGACTTTGGATTTCCTTCCTTTTCAAGAATTTTGACTCTGGAGCATCAGCCATCATGGCCAGTCGAGATCGACTTGATGCACCTGCTGAGGTTGGGTGCTTTTCTTGAATTTAACTTTTGTCAAACAAAAATCCTGTAAAACCAATCTTGCCATCTTTTCTTTGTATTAGTTTCGGAGGAGAATTAGACCGAACGGGATTCAAAGAAAAGTAAACAAAGGATATGATAATGAATTTAAACGAGAAGTGTCCCTTTCGGGGAAAGGAAAGAAGGACTTATCTGGAGTGCATGCAGACTTCAATAGACATGACATGCTTCTTGGACTGGATACCCGATCTGCGCAACCATCCAATCTCCCATCATAACTCATACCTCAAAACCGATAAACCTTGCCAGGACTCTATCAGTGCCGATGGTTGTAAGTGATCCCCTTTTCGATCAGTGGCGCCCTTTGCGGGTTTTCACCAACTGACCTTTCTCATTTCTCTTCTCACCGTCGCCTTATGGTGCTCTTTGTGAGTTTTCACTAACAAGACTCTCTCATTTTCAATTTCTCTGCTCACCATCACCTTACAGTGCCCGTGTGGGTTTTCACCAATAAGACTCTCTCATTTTATTTCTCTCATTTGATTGTATCAGATCCAAGTAACCAACATCCTCCCATTTTGAACATATTTACCGATTGATCAGAAGGACTTTGAACAGGATTTAGGGTAAAAAGAGTTTGGATTGAATTACAACTTTGGAACCCTTCTGGCGAACCCTCGCGAACCATTATAACTTCTGCCCCAGTTTCAACTTTGGGGGGGAATGTGGATTTTTATTTTGGTGTGACTGAACCCCAGATAGAGGCTGCCTACGTATCCTTTCGGAACCAAGTCGAACATAGTTCAGGGAAACTTTGTTTTTTATTTTCTTTTTGTTTTTTTGTTGTTTTGTTTCGTCTTTCTCTTCCTTTTTTTTGGCAAACGTTTTCGGATTCCAAAGAGGGTAATCAAAGAAAGGTAACCGGCTCAAACAAAGGGTTAAAAGTGTTTGGGTAGCGAGAATGAAAGCCTTCGTCATACAAATAAGAGAATCTTTGTGCCGCAGAAGAGTTAAATGTAATACCTTTTGACCGCGTCTGCATTGTCGGCTGTTTCAGGGTCATTTCCTTAAGTGTCTCCCAAGTACAATGCCCCTTTTGAAAATAATTTCCTTATAATGTACGGACCCTTCCAGTTTGGAGCGAAATTTCCTTTTGCTTCCTTGTGATGTGGGAGAATACGTCTCAAAACGAGCTGCCCCACTTCAAAGTTCCTAGGCCGCACTTTCTTGTTGTAGGCACGGGCCATTCTTTGTTGATACAACTGCCCATGGCAAACTACGGCCATCCGCTTTTCATCAGTCAGGGTTAACTGTTCTAGACGGGTTTTGACCCACTCATTATCCTCAATCTCAACTTCAACGATGATTCGAAGAGATGGAATTTCAACTTCTGCGGGTATTACGTCTTCGGTGCCATAAACCAATAAGTAGGGTGTTGCCCCAACTGATGTGCGCATGGTTGTGCGATATCCCAACAATGCAAAAGGCAACTTTTCATGCCATTGTCTAGAACTTTGAATCATTTTCCTAAGAATCTTCTTGATGTTACTGCTTCAACAACACCATTAGCTTTGGGCCGATAAGGGGTAAAATTCCGATGCGTGATCTTAAATTATTCACATATCTCCCTCATCAAATGACTATTCAAATTTGCAGCATTGTCCGTAATGATAGTTTTAGGAATACCAAAACGACACATAATGTTGGAGTGCACGAAGTCCACCTTTGCTTTCTTAGTGACAGCTTTGAGAGTGACTGCTTCGACCCACTTTGTGAAATGGTCAATGGCAACTAATATGAATCTGTGCCCATTTGAAGCTTTTGGCTCGATTGGCCCAATGACATCCATACCCCAAGCAACGAACGGCCACGGTGCTGACATATGATGCAGTTCTGAAGGTGGTGCATGAATTAGATCCCCGTGTACCTGACACAGATGACACTTTCGGACAAAACTGAAACAATCCTTTTCCATGGTTATCCAGTAATAGCCTGCTCGAAGGATTTTCTTTGCAAGGACGTATCCGTTCATATGGGGTCCGCATACTCCTGCGTGCACTTCATTCATGATTCTTCTGGCCTCTTGGGCATCCACACATCTTAGAAGGTTCAGATCTGGAGTCCTTTTGTACAAGACTTCTCCGCTCAATAAGAAGCCACTGGCAAGCCTTCTAATGGTTCTCTTTTGGTCTCCACTAGCTTGCTCGGGATATTCTTTTGTTTTCAAGAATCTTTTGATATCATGATACCATGGCTGAACATTCGGCTCTATTTCAACTGTGCTACAATAACCATGTCTTTCTCGAATTTGGATTTCCAGCGGGTCAATGTGGACATTGCCTGGATATGGCAGCATCGAGGCCAAAGTAGCTAGGGCGTCGGCTAACTCATTGTGAACCGAGGAATGTACCTGAACTCGATGGATTTGAACCGCTTGCTAAGATCTTCAACATGTTGCCTGTATGGAATAAGCTTGATATCCCGAGTTTCCCATTCACCTTGAGCTTGTCGGATAATCAAGTCCGAGTCTCCCATGATTAACAATTCTTCCACATCCTGATCAATGGCCATATTCATGCCCATAATACAGGCTTCATACTTGGCAGTGTTGTTTGTGCAGAAGAACCAAAGCCGGGCTGTGGCCGGATAGTGCTGAACAGTGGGTGAGATCAAAATTGCCCCAATCCCGACACCTTTTGCATTCATAGCTCCATCGAAGAACATTTTCCAAGCATTGGTGTCTTCTAGAATTACCTCCACTGAATTTACTTCCTCGCCCGGAAAGTAGGTATTCAAAGGCTGGTATTCATCATCAACAGTATTTTCAGCTAGGTGATCCGCCAAGGCTTGAGCTTTCATTGACGTGCGGGTGACATAGACTATGTCAAACTTGGTGAGCAGGATTTGCCATTTTGCCAACCTCCCCGTGGGCATCGATTTTTGGAATATGTACTTTAGAGGATCCAACCTGGTTATGAGATAGGTGGTGTAGGCCAACAAGTAATGCCTAAGTTGAGCGACCCAAGTTAGGGCACAATAAGTTCTTTCTAACAAAGTGTACTTGGCTTCATAACTAGTGAATTTCTTGCTCAAGTAGTATATAGCTTGTTCTTTCTTCCCGGTCACATCATGTTGCCCGAGAATACATCCAAAAGAGTTCTCCAACACCGTCAAGTACAAAAAGAAAGGCCTTCCGGGCTCGGGCGGAACCAACACTGGCGGATTCGATAGATATTCTTTGATTTTGTCGAAAGCTTCCTGACACTCATCTGTCCATCTAATCACCGCATCTTTCTTCAACATCTTAAAGATGGGCTCACACGTAGAGGTCAATTGAGCAATGAATCTGCTGATGTAATTCAACCTACCCAGCAGACTCATAACCTCTTTCTTGGTTCTCGGAGGGGGCAAATCCCGAATAGACTTTATTTTTGTTGGGTCTAACTCGATGCCTTCTTTGACTGACTACAAACCCCAAAAGTTTCCCAGATGGTACTCCAAATGTACACTTAGCGGGATTCAACTTCAAGTCATACTTACGCAGTCGCTCAAAGAACTTTTTCAAATCTCGCACATGGTCGTCCTGCGTCTTGGATTTAATGATCACATCATCCACACATACCTCAATCTCCTGGTGCATCATGTCGTGAAAGATGGCAGTCATAGCTCTCATGTAAATCGCCATGGCATTCTTCAAACCAAATGGCATGACTCTGTAACAGTAAGTACCCCAGGGTGTGGTGAAAGCCGTCTTTTCTGCATCTTCTTCATCCATCAGAACCTGATGATACCCAGCATAACAGTCCACAAAAGACTGTATCTCATGTTTGGCACAGTTGTCAACAAGGATGTGGATGTTTGGTAACGGAAAGTTGTCTTTGGGGCTTGCTTTGTTCAAGTCCCGATAGTCAACACACACTCGAGTTTTCCCATCTTTCTTTGGCACCGGGACCACATTAGCCAACCATGTGGTGTATCGTACCACTCGGATCACACCCGCTTTCAATTGTTTGGTGACTTCCTCTTTGATTTTGTCACTGATGCTTGTTTTAAACTTTCTCTATTTTTGTTGGACAGGGGAATAACCGGGGTAAGTTGGCAATTTGTGCACCACTAAATCAACACTTAGTCCTGGCATATCATCATAGGACCAGGCAAACACGTCTTTGAATTCTAACAAAAGTTGGATCAATGCATCTCTAGTTCTTTCATCAGCGTGAATGCTTATCATGGTTTCCTGGAGCTCTTCTGAACTACCCATATTAACCGGCTCAGTTTCATTTAAGTTTGGCTTAGGCTTATTCTCAAATTGTTCCAGTTCTCGGTTTATTTCCTTAAAAGCCTCATATTCATCATATTCTGGTTCTTGATTCAATATTTCACAGTTAGACAGCGCGTTAGGATTTGGGCATAAAGTCCGCAAGCATGTCATGTTATTTAAGTCCGCATTATTAGAATTGAAAAGAGAGATAAGAAAAATAACGAAAAATCAGAGAGAATAGAGAAAGAGAATAGACGATGAAATATTGATTTCATTTCATTGAAGTTTAAAGATATGAGGGTTTACACTGGAATTTAAAAGACACTAAACTAAAAAACATTCGAGTTACACCCTGAAATAACTCGAAATGTAGAAAAAGTGGCAAGACAGGAACTACCAGGATTCCCTCCTGACTGGGAACGGAGTAGCCTCCCAATTTTGAAGCTTGGCATTCGGCCCCACATATTGCACCTCAGCGGTGCTCGAGCCTTCACCCGGCTGGACCATATGAGCCTCATATAACATATGCCTCATCGCTCCACAAATGTCCTCGATTTCCTCGACCGTTAAGGCCTTATCTTCTTCCTCTATGTATCTAGGCTTGACAAATGTCTTGGAGAGATGCGGGACCGGCTGAGGCAGGGCCCACCCATTTTTTTTACGATCATTAGCCCATGTCACGTCAGCTTCTGTGGCTTGGAAACCCACACCGAAGAATTTCTCACTGGAAGTTAGAGTGATGGGTTCTGTGATGCCTTGCAAAGATGCCCCAAGCCCTTTCCTGGGCTTGTACCCATGCTTGATCATTTCAGTGGTGACCGCGATGGACGCATTTGACAAGAAAGGTTGAGGACACGGGGTTCCTTCCTCACACTGATCCGCGACTACAATCTCAAAAGCTTGGTAGACTATGTGCTCGCTACCTTCCTTGGCCTCCAGACATGGAACTGATGGGTCCCTATAGATTGACTGCTCATCTTCTCCATGGACCACGATTTCTTGGTCTTCGTGTTCAAACTTAACCATATGGTGGAGGGTAGAAGGTACGGCTCCTGTAGCATGGATCCAAGGCCTTCCTAGGAGAAAATTGTAGGAGGTGTCCATGTCTAAAACCTGAAATGTCACTTCAAAATCCACAGGACCGATAGTTAGGATCAAATCAATCTCCCTTTTGGTATCTCTCTTGACGCCATCGAAAGCACGTACGCAAACATTGTTGGGCCTAATTCTTTCAGTCCCAATTTCTATTTTCTGCAAGGTCGAGAGAGGGCAGATGTCAACCCCGGATCCGCCATCTAACATAACTCTCTTCATGTAGTATCCTTCACATTTAACAGTCAAATAGAGAGCTTTGTTATGGGCAGCCCCTTCCGGAGGCAAGTCATTTCGGCTGAATGAGATCCGATTGACTTCAAAAAATCGTCCGCCATTCTTTCTAGTTACTCAACCGTGGTCTCGACCAGAACATATGCTTTATTAAGCGTCTTTAACAACACTTTCTGATGCTCATTCGAACTTATAAGTAGAGACAGAAGTGAGACCTGGGAGGGAGACTTCCGGAGTTGGTCAATTACATCGTACTCCGAGGTTTTCATCATTCGAAAGAATTCCTCTGCCTCTTCAGCACTGACTGGCTTTTAAGCGGGAAACGCTTCTGTTTGGTCTTGTTCAATTCTTCCAAGTCGAGGTACTTCCCAGTCGGGTTCGTTTCATTAACTTCCCCCATGATTTCTTTTCCTTTGTATGTCACTACTGCTTTGTTATAGTTCCAAGCGATGGTTGTGGGGTCCTTCATGGGCTTCTGTGGCGCGCGGCTGATAACCACGGGCTCAGTTAGCCTGGGTGAGGTTACCGGCCCCTGCACCACATATGTCCCCTTTGATACATATATCTTAGGTCCCTTGTTTAGCTCGAACCTTTTGGGGGGACTCAACATGAACTGTTCTTTTTTGGGGGCCCTGGTGACATAAAGAACGGCATCTTTATGAGGTACTGCCCCTGTTTTGGCTTCCACAGTCTTTTCTATTCTTTGAGGAGTGGAGTTTCTTTTCTTCTCATCCTTAGCTTGCTTTGCTGCCGCTTTGGGCTAATTTTTAACATCGGCAATAGCAATGATAGCCTTCAAAGCTGGGTCGAAATCTCCATCCTCGCAAATCATCCCAATAGCTAGCCCGTTATTATGAGCTGGCAGTGGGTTATTGGTTACATTGGGGGTCTCCTCATCCCTCAACACTACCCGCTTTTGCTCTATCAGGTTCTCAACCGCTCTCTTAAGGGTCCAGCAATCTTCAGTATCGTGCCCCTCCGCCCCTGAATGATAAGCACATCGGCTGCCGGGTCGGTAGGAGGGCGACTCTGGGTTTTGCCTGTTTGGAGGTACGAGCTGCAACAAACCCATTTGGACTAACTTTGGGAAGAGGCTGGAATATGATTCACCGATGGGTGTGAAATTGGTTTTTCTGGGTGGTTCACGGGCACGGACATTATATGGAGAATTATTCGGTGGGGGACGGGGATTATATGGAGCTTGGTGAGGAGGCTTATTTCTGGGAGGTGGAGCTCAGTTTTGTGGATAACATTGTTGTGGCCTGACATACGGCTGAGAGTTCATTATTGCATAAGGATGAGGAGTTATGGCATATGCCGCATCTTGGTGAGGTTAGTAATGTTGTGGGGTTCTGGAAGAGGAACCAAAGTAACCTCGGGGCTGACGAGGATTTTTCAGACTTAGGGGAATCATTGCTACCTCTTCTTTCTTTTCCGATTTGCTGCAGTCCCCGACCCGCTCTAGATCGCTTGAGAAGTGGCTCTTATAGCTGACTGGCTTAGGATGTTCCCCGTTTTCAAACCATTCTCTACCATTTCCCCGATCTTTATGGCTTTTGCAAATGGCTAGCGAACATCATGTTCTGGAAATAATCAGCCTCTTGGTCTTGCAGGAAGACACTGACCATCTCGGTCTCATCCATTGGGGGTTTCGCCCTGGCAGCTTGTTCGCGCCACTTGACAGCATACTCTCGGAAGCTTTCCGAAGACTTCTTTTTAAAATTAGACAAAGAGTTTCTATCTGGAGCTATGTCCACATTGTATTGGAACTGTCGTACAAAGTCTCGGGCCAAGTCATCCCGTATGTGCCAGCGGGAGATGCCTTAATCCATGTACCATTCGGATGCAATTCCGACTAAACTTTCCCGAGTAAGCCATTAGGAGCTCTTCTTTTCCGCCCGCTCCCCTCAACTGATTGCGATACCTCTTCAGGTGAGCTATGGGATCCCCATGTCCATCGTATTTCTCAAATTTGGGAGTCTTGAAACCGATGGGCAGATGAACATGCGGGAACATGCACAAGTCAGCGTAGGATACACTCTTCTGGCCACTCAGGCCTTGTATGTTCTTGAGACTTTGTTCTATGCTTTTCATTTTCCGAGTGATCTCCTCTTGCTCGGGATTCTTTATAATTCTCTCTTGTCCCGTAGTAAACTCATATCGAGGTTGTTGAGGGTAGGAGTTTGTAGTGACATGAGCCGTGTCCGGTAGAAATGGTGGTGTTTGGAAAGTAAAGGATGACGGCTCAAAACTTGGCCTGGGCAATGTCGGCTGTGCCGTGGCCGAGGTTGGTGGTGCGGTGAATATGTTAGAAGCCGCTCCTGAAATCAGTGCCTGGGGGCGAACCTCAGAAGGCGTTCCGGCGAAATGGGCTGACATGGTAGGGTATCTGAGTGGGTTATTCGGGTAATTAATAGGGATGTTGGAGGTTCCACTTGTTCTGGGAATCAGCTCGGGGAAACCAGGTATTGCACTAGGCGGCTCTCTACCGTTAGACCAAGCGTCTCACATTTCCAACATGCGGAGGCGCAGTGCCCTGTTCTCTTCAGCAGTTGCTGACTCTGACGTTGGGATAACCGACAATGGGCTGTCCTCTGGGATGGGAATTGTTGGTAGATGAATCTCTGACGACATTTCGACACTTCCTTTGGATCTTGTAAAGTAAGGGTACGAAGCCAGGTTACCACAAAACCAACCACCTTAAAAACAGAACCTAGTCTTTAGCAGCATACACAACAAACCGGTTAGTTTGAGACAATTAACACATAGAAAATTGCACATTGGGGAATGTAATGCACCTAGACAGTTAACATTTTTTTACATGCTTTGCAACGGTTGCATGTCTCATCCCAACTTTTGTTTATCTCCCAGATCTTTGCATCTTTCTTTTCTTTTTGCACTTTTCATTATTTGCTCTCTTTTCTTTGTGCTGTCTTTTTTGTATTGTTTTATCTCTTTTCCTGTGCCCTCTTTTCACCATTCTCTCTCTTATTCGAGTTATTTATAACTATGACCGGATCTGATGAGGATTGCCTACGTATCGTGATGCCGCGCGAATCAGATCATCATGTAGTTCAAGGGATAAATGCAAAATAAAAGAAATAAACAATTTTTGGGTATTTCAAATTTTCATTAAAAATAAAGACTTCTAATTTTTCTCTATTACAACGACTCTATCATACATACTTAAGAACTTGAAAAACTAAAACAGACTCAAAACAGACTTCTAAAAGGAAACTGAAATACAGATTCGAAAAGAAAAAGTCAAGAATACATAAGTGCTTCCAAAACTACTCCAGGCGCAACGGGACATCAGTCGGTCTCGCCACAGGCCTATGTGCAAGATTCCCTTGGAGATGATCTAGGTTATCCATTATCTGGCGAACAAAAGTCATCACTGCAGCGAAGAAAGTGGATCTAGTCATATCCTCACACTCATGATATTTTATGACGATATAGTCAGCAATTCCCCTAATCCTCTCTCTAATGACGCCTTTCTCTTGAAACAGACGCTCAATTTGTTGAGATCTAGCTTCCATAACTTGGGTGTCATTATGGCTTTGCTCCTGCAATTGTTGCATGTCCTCTTCCATTCGGGCCATTAATGCATAACAATGTTTCCTCTCTGCCTCGAAGTTCTTTGCTTGTTTAGCCATTTCATTCTCAAGGGTAGTTAGCTTCTTTAGATTTGCGACCTCTCTATCATATTTTCCTTCTAGTTGCCAAACAAACTCTGCCCGTCCTTCTGCGTTCTTCACCAACTGGGCCTGGGCTCTTGCCAGACTACCTTCGGATTTTTCAAAACATTCCCATACTCTCATCATTCCCATACTCACATACTTTTCACTTGAGACCGTTTATGAGTCTTTCATCTACTCTGCTTCTTACTTGGTTTTCAGCTGCTATTTTCATCTTCTGGATTTAGGCTCGGAGGACTTCATTTCTTGGGCTAATTTTTTCTTTTCTCCCTCTCCGTAGCGGCTTGCACATCACTATCAAATTTAAGATCTTTGATTTGCCCTTCCAACTTGCTTATGGTGGCCCTGTATTCATTTTCTTTGGTCAGCCACTCCCATTGTTCTTGTGTTGCTTCAACAAATTATTGGATTGTGGGGTCTTTTAGCTGGTCTTCCATACTCGACACTCCTTTTGTACCAAGCAAGGTAACCGGATGAGACTTCACCTTTGGATAAATCACGTACTCGGGTATTCGCCGTCAAATATTGGCACTCACTCTAGATCTGGCGAACAACTGCTTCATGAAATTGACCATCAGAGCGGATGTCGACTGCATGAATGCTAAGGTCTTCGTCCTTGGGGACTATTTGACACCTTCCTAGCTGTCTCAAAATCCGGTACAGGGCATAAGGTTGGATACTTCTGAGACCCATCAGGAGGAAGTGGGGACCGGTGGCAGGCATGTATATGATCTCATTAACAGGAAGCCAAACCAACGTCCATTCTATTTGATCTGCAGTGATGGAGTGAAGGCAGGATATCCAATCTACGACCCCTTCTGGCATTTTGAACCCATCGACCCTTGTATCAAACTCCTCTATGCAGCTTTTCCCTGTAGATCCGTAGTTCATGTACCGAGGACGATGAAACAGGTGCTCAATCATCCACATTTGCAGTAACAAATTGCACCCTTCGAAAAAATCTACTCCGGCTTTGCAAGCTGTGAGAGCTCAGAATATTTCAGATACTATCATAGGTGCGAGAGTGCTTTTGGCATTGGTAATCAAAGTATTGACGACTCCGGCTACCCATATACCAATATTCCTGTCCTTCCTGGGAAACACTAGAAGACCCAAGAATGCCACCATGAAAGCGAAGCATCTATGCTCTTTCCATTTTAGTCGGTTTCCTTTACAACAGATCCTGCTCTCCGGGTTTTCAAGCCCCCGTATATGTCCATACCGCTGATATATGAAGTGTAAGGTGGAAAATCCATTCGCCAAATCTACATAATGGACGTGCATGCTTATTTTTAGCAAATCCAAAAATTTGTGAGGAGTGACAGCCCTTGGAGCGACCGGGTATTTATGTCTAAGATCCTCTGAACTCCCACCATAACCCTCTATCTCCTCCAAAGTAGGTATAAGTTCAAAATCAGAGAAATGCAGCACGTTGTGAGCTGGGTCCCAAAATGTCACCAATGCTTTTATTATGTCCCCCTAGGCCTGATCTTTAATAATCCAGTGAGCCCCCCAAGTAATGGTTGACCACGTCTTGTCCTTGCTCACCCAAATCTTCCCACCACATGTGTAGTTCCAACGGAATCTTGGTCATAACCTTCATTGGTAAGTTTTGACTCGTGCTCATTCTGCACATTTAGATTAAGGTGATTTAAAAGAAAGTGAATTTTATTAAAGTTGACAAAAGAGGTCATTTTTTGTAAAAATTTAAATAAACACGACTACTTTTGCAAATATGGCCCTTCAGCACTTCAAAAGGAAGATTTTAGGGCTGTGTTTGCTCGGTGGCCAAAAATTGGCAAAGAAACCGTCGGTGGCTATTCTTGCAAAAATGGCCTTCCGGCGCCCCGTCGGGACGTTCGGCTTATTTAGACAAAAACGGCATCACTCACTTTATTTATGACCGCAAACGACGATATTTTCAAAATTTTTGGGTTAGTTTTGCAAAAACGGGGCTGGACCCGAGGAGGGTTGCCTACGTATCCCACATCCGGTGAGAATCAAACCCACGTAGTTCGTTTGACGCTGCAGAAAACATGAAATTTTGAAATAATTTTCCCTTCTTTTCTTTTTCCTTTTTTTTTTTCAAAATTTCGGCAGAGTTTTGGTATATTTTGGACACCAGATATTTCAAAAGCGAGTAATTATCTCTCTCATACCTCAAACTGATTTTCCCCAATTTTTATCTCTATTCTAGAAGCCGGTCAACATGTAATCCGAAGCAAATAATGGTACAAGTAACACGTAGAATGCATCAGGATGGTCTTTTGATTTTTGGGTACACCTGTCCTAGACGGACCCAACCCCTGTGTTTAGTCCTCAAAGTCAAATGCACATGATGCAAACAAGCGTTCCTACTAGGGATCCGGCATGAGGCTGAGTTATTCTAGGTTTAAAACTTGGGTGTATTGTTCTAAACTTGGTGTACCCGAGCGGACAATTCGAGCCGGGGGAGGGAGGGGGGCTACGTACCGGGAACCAAAAGGCCATCCGGCTTTGTAACTTGTCCGAACCTCTTTCTAAAATAGGGTATGACACTAACAAAAAAGAAGTCACGCCAGCGTGCACTTCCCCGAAGATGAGAAGAGAAAGGTTTCGCAGCAATTTATATACAATTCAAATAATATCAAAGTGGTAAAAAGCGGCATTTAGCACATTAGGCCCAAACATGTAATATAAATAAAATAATAAATAAAAGTCAATTATAAAAGTTATTATAAGCTCGAATTCTTGAACCCTGAACCGGAAGTTCTGGGTTTTTATCCACAGCAGAGTCGCCAGAGCTGTCACACCTCCTTTTTACCACCCGAGGGGGATATAAGGGAGTTTTTCCAATTTAAGTGGCATTATTCGAAATGGGATTATTTATTTATTTAGAGTTGATATAAAAAAAAATAATTACGAACTAGTATCTACCACTGAATCATGCAACTACATACACATAGACATGAAACAAGATCTAGCCTAAGGATTTTATTTAATGTAAAGAGTGGTTACATACCTTTAAAGAGAAACAGCAAGAAAATGACCAAACCAAAGGTCAAGAAAACCAAGAAGTTTAAGCTTAATCAGCAACCAAACACAGCAACAAACCCCGGTGCAATAACACTCAGAGTACGAGCCAAAATAGACCAGTTTTACCCAGATGTCCACAGCTAGAACCAGAACTTAAATGAGACACTGAATCAGATTTTTTGCCATAGTAGGAGGAGTTTTCAAAGGTTTTAGTTCTAAAATCAGTAGTAACGAACAGAAGAATCCCTGAATCCTTTTCTTTCAGAATGCTTTTGTATCCATTTTTGGTAATTTTCAGAATGTTTTTTTTATCTCTATGTTTTCAGGACCTTTTTGTGCAGAAAATGCTGATGATTGTGTGTGTGTGAGTGAAGAAAATGTATCATATATAGGCACAAAAGATGCCATGTGCTGAAAGAATAAAAAAGGAATTATTCCATCAGCCACAAAAGGCATATTCTAACAGAATTGGACAGCTGGCTGTCTCTCATTGGTTTCAATACTTTGTACTAACCAAATGAGGCCAGCTGCCCCTTATTCTAGAACATTCCAGCATGGATTTTATCCTATTTTAGATCCCCCCCCCCCTTTTGACCCCTTAAGTTTCCTTTTGTTTAATTAGCCCCAAGAAGTTTCTACTGATTTACAAATTAAGGCAAACAAAGATAAGACTAGAAAGGATCAGAATGCAAATCAAAGTGGCAAACAAAATTGAGAATGATACAGTTTAGACTAAGATTAACCTAATCAGTAAATAAAAGTGTTTTATCTTATTAAACCTAAACAAAACTAGACTTAAATGACTAAAGGCATCTACACAGTAATCAGACCAAATTATCAGAAAAAACCACAAAGAAATCCTAGAAGTTGAACTACTCAGTTTATGAATTAACATGTGGAAATCTAATTAAGAATACAGGAAGAGGAGCAGTTAAACAAAAGAAATGGAAACAAAGACAGAATAAAACGATTCACCAAAAAACCCTAATTAGGCTAAACCTATGCAAAATTAACTTCAGATGAATAAATCTCAACATGCTTTGATTAGTCTAAAGAACGACACAAAACAGTCATAAAAAGAGAAAACTTAGAGTTGTGTTAACCTTGACACGGCTAAAGAAAAGAAGAAGATGAAGGAGATAAACAAACAAAAGAAAGAAGAAAAAGAGATTACCAAAACTTCACTTCGAATTTGAATCCATCAGAACTTTGGACAGGTTTTCAAACGGGATAAAACGAACTTGGACGACCATGAATCGACTGTTCTCAACAAAGAACAGTCGACTAATGGGCGTCTTAGGTTCAATTAGCCCAGAAATTAACCGAAAATTGACAAAGAAAAAAGTTAGGGTTTAGTTCTCAGATGCGAATTCGAACGGTTTGAGAAAGATTTGAAGGAATTGGTTTGGGATTTGGAAATGGGGGGGGGGGGGGGGGAAGGTGGTTGTCTGGTGTTAATTTGGTAGGGTTTGGAGCATCGGAGCCGCCGTGAGGTGATTTTCGGTGGATGGTCAACGGCAGAGGCGGTGAGGGGATTTAGGGCGGGCTAGGGTTTGTTCTTTGAGAGTGAGAGACGGGAAATGAGAGGGGTCCTATCGGGGGGGGGGGGGGTACTTGGTTTGGACTGTCTTATATATAATTGGATGGCCAGTTCCGGGCCGTTGGATCACAATGATCCAACGGTTTTTGATGAAAGAAGCAGAAACGGGGCGTTTGGTTCTAACAGGGGTGGATCGGGTAGGTTGATTATTTGTGCGTGGGTGGTTTGGACCGATTTTGGTTATTAAAATGGCCCAATATTCAATTAAATCCGTTTCTCTTATTTCCTTTTCTTTCTTTTTCTTTAATTAAAAAACCTAAATCAAATTCCTAAATTAATCTAAAATTAAGCTAATTATCTACTACTACAATATTTATAAAAATTAGTTGATCCTAGATTAAAAGAGAGAAATTACTAATCTAAAATTAAAAGGTAAAAAATGTAAATGTGAGTCAATTTTTGTGATTTTCATCTTAAAGGCAATTAATCAACTAATTAATCCTAAAAATATGAAAACAAAATCTCAAAGCAATGCTTGGTATTTTTGGTATTTTTCATGATTTTAATAAAATTAAACGTGTACAAAATACAAACAATTAATAAAATCCTACAAAATGGCAAATAATTTGAAAAAATCTATTTCTTTGAATTTTATAGGAGTATTTCATATAAGGCAAAAATCACATGCTCACAGAGCACTTAATGCTAAATATGTCTGAAGTACAACCAATGGTTTCATGCACTTAGGGCCAATAAGTATGAAGTGAAAAATTGCACTTCAGATGCACTTAAGGCCAAAAGGTCTGAAGTGCAACAAACGTTTTCCTACACTTAAGGCCAATAAGTCTGAAGTAAAAGATTACAGTTCAGATGCACTTAAGGCCAAAAGGTCTGAAGTGCAACCAACATTTTCATGCACTTAAGGCCGAATAGGCCTGAAGTGCAAATTGCTCAGAAACGGAAATTTGTTCTTCGGATTATACAATCCAATGTATGATATATAACCTAAAATCTACTCCAAAATGAGCTCAAATTTGAAACATAACATTCAATATCATCAAGAACAACCCCAATCATCAATTTCTTCAAAACAACAATAAATCTAAACGAACCCATTTTACAATTAAAAAAAGAGAAGAAGAAGAAGAAATCCTAAGCAATAGTAAAAAAATAAAGAGCCATACACATCTCACCGTTGTAAAATATCATAAACTACCTTAAATATGTTCACAAACACCATATAAAATCATTGTCAGTCGAAGAAGAAGAAGAAGGAGAAGAAAGAGGAGAAAAGAGGCATGAAATTATTTAAAAAGTAGGTACAAAGTTTAAGAAATTTTAAAAAGTTGAGTACATGTTAAATGGGGGCGACCAAATAGAGCGCCCGTCACATTTTTACCCAAAAATTGCATTCTAAGTAAGTTGATATTCGTTAAAAAGATATAGATGAGGTAATATACAATATTTGAGGAGGACTGAGGTGATTTAGACGGTTGAAATTAAATTCATAGTTGAAATCGAGTTTAAAATTTTCTATGTAACACATGTATCTAATGCACATGTATAAACATATATATACGAGATACATAGGCAGGGATCACACAGGATTTTTCATAAGCGGTATCAATATTTAAAGAAGTTAACAAATGAATAAATTACTATAATGACATCATATATAAAGAATACACAAATTCAAGTACACACTATAATTGTTCCAGTTTTTTTCATTTAAGGTTTAAAGGTTGTTTCGAATAACCAAATTTTAGAATGATTTTGTTATAAAACAATAAAAGAAGAAGAGTATTGCAGAGAAGAAAGAAGAAGAGAATTCTTATTGATATTGATGATTTACAATGGAATAGGACCCCTCTATTTATAGGGAGGGTGACTTAGCCACCAAGTAATAAACCTCTAGAATCTCTCTAAATATAGACATTCACTATAAATAAAATTCTATTTATAACACTCCCCTTGATATGTCCTATTCAACAGATAATGTGCCTCGTTAAACCTTAACTAAAATAAAACCCAATGGGA
>NW_017673264.1:109455-121435 GCF_001879085.1 Nicotiana attenuata
TCTATTATCATGTTGTTAGGCTGGATCTCCAGGAGGGATGGTAGATTACCCAGATATTTTCTGACGAGGGTTTTGTCACTAGAATGTAAATCTTCCCACCAACTCAGCAATCTTGGGTGGATATTGGTGACCATGCCGAATCTGGGGACTTCGTGCCTCATATTTCTGCAAGGCAAATAAAGTTAGGCCCTTACCTCCACCAGACTCGACTATTTAACATCAACAATAAGATGAAGCATTTAGTTCTCCAAATAAATGCACAGAACGTGATGATGTCCGTTTGGGTTTAGGGAAACCTAGTGGACTTTTGGACAAGGCAATCTTACAAGCTATTGTGCGGACAACACTTTTAGCCTGGATAGGTTTGACCATGATGCATGTAACAACAATAACAGAGTAAGGTTTCTATGGGGTTTTAGACTGGTACCCTTGAGCGGACAACTCAAGGGGGAAGGCACGAAACCGTCGACTGCACCGCTGATCGACTAGTTTTACCGCAAATAAGCCTTTCCGAATTTAGGGGGTAATGATATAGGAAGGGCGCAACCACTCATCAAACATTGCTATAGTATTTTGTTTGGCACGAGTGGAGTATGATGTTGAGCATGATTATGCAATAATTAAAAGCATGTTTTCATGTATTTGCACGTTAAGAAAGGGATAAATACAGCAGTTTTAAACACTTAAAGGAATTAAACAAATAATTGCACATAGGGGGGGTACAAATTCACAAAAACGATCTGAAATAGTAAAAGCCTAAAAATCCCCAACAGAGTCGCCATGCTGTCACGCCCCCTTTTTCTCACGAAATCGGGTTTATGACATTTTGGTTGAGACAACTCGTTCCTTTTGTGAAAGGGGTTTGCATTTTGAAGAGTCCCACCTAACGATTTATGGTGCGTTAGGGCACCTAGAGGGCTCATTTATAACTACGTTTGGTAACCAGCGACAGGGTAAGGGCTTGAAATTATCCTAAGGGGAAGGTGTTAGGCACCCCTGAGGATCCACCAGTGTGGTTCCCGGCCAAACAGCTTTTGTGGATTTGTACAATTTAGCAAATAAACAAGTATGGCTCAAATAATAGGGGATTTAAGTTTAAGTACACAGTTGTTTGAAAAACAGTTAATGAAAAGCTAGATTTTGGAAAGAATTACAATCTAAGCATATTTGTGAATGTAAAGGGGTATCCTAGGTTTGTTTATACGGAGAAGGGTCAAATATGTCCTTATACTATTGAAAAAGGTTTAATATTATCCTCCGTTATACTATCAGTCCAAATATATCCCTAACGTTACACTATCGGTCCAAAGATGACATCAATGCAATACCCGGTTTGACACTCCTCAAAGAGGGGCTACACGTGGTATTAACGCACCGATCATCATATCCATATCTACCTTTTCCCACCCCATGAAGGTAATTAAAGCGAGGGTTGGTCTCGACCCCTATTGCATGTTGTTACCCATCCCTTCCTATCAATCCCGGAGGAATTTAGGACTCCTATCCTATAAAAAGGGGGTTCTAGGCAGACTCCTATCCTATAAAAAGGGGGTTCTAGGCAGACCCTCAAGTTTAAAGGTAAAATACTAAGGCGACACATAATAAACAGATAGGACTTCAATTAAAGGGGAGCATGGAAGACAAATAAAAGGCTCAGATATACCTCCACACATAGTACACATAAACAGCATGACTCATACACAATTAAGGTCTAAATTCATATTCTAAGCATGGTATCTAAGTGATAACAGCAGAGTCAGATTTATTACATAACTCAGAGAGGAAGTCCTAATCAGGCTTGCCTACCGATTTTAACATGCTGACAGTTAAACACTAATCACAAAGACGGTTCTGGTTTTATTTTAAAGTTGATTACCTAAGGCTTGCCTAGGCGTAAAATAATATGTAGCAGTTATTCAGATTTGTTAATAATTCCATGTTGTTATACCTAATAGCATGCAAGTCTAAATGTTGCAAACATCCAGAGACTAATTACCAGTTTGTTTAGAACATGAGGACTATTTATACATCTGTATTTAGACTAGTGTGATTGAATAAGTGCGATCCTATAACATGATGTCTAATGCAGCATGATGCATAATAACTTAAACAGGATTTCTAAATGCACAAGAGAGAGATTCACTGCAGCGGAAAGTGGATCTAGTCATATCCTCACACTCATGATATTTATGACGATATAAGTCAGCAATTCCCTAATCCTCTCGTCTAATGACGCCTTTTTCTTGAAACATAGACGCCAATTTGTTGAAGATCTAGCTTCATAACTTGGGTGTTCATTATGGCTTTGCTTCCTGCCAATTGTTGCATGTCCTCTTCCATTCGGGCCATTAATGCATAACAATGTTTTCCTCTCTGTCGAATTCTTTGCTTGTTTACCATTTCATTCTCAAGGGTAGTTTAGCTTCTTTAGATTTGCGACCTCTCTAATCATATTTTTCCTTCTAGTTGCGCAAACAAACTCTGCCGTCCTTTGCTTCTTCCACCAACTGGGCCTGGGCTCCTTGCCAGAACTATACTCGGATTTTTCAAAATAACATTCCATAACTCTCATCATTCCCATACTCCACTATACTTTTCAACTTGAGACCGTTTATGATCTTTCATACTACTCTGCGCTTCTTACTTGGTTTTTCAGCTGCTATTTTCATCTGTCTGGATTTAGGCTCGAGCTTCATTTCTTGGCTTAATTTTTTCTTTTCTTCCCTCTCCGTAGGCGGACTTGCACAGGTGCAATGATATAGTCACTATCTAAATATTTAAGATGCTTTGATTTGCCCTTTACAACTTGCTTATGGTGGCCTGTATTCATTTTCTTTGGTCAGCCACTTCCCCATTGTTCTTGTGTTGCTTCAACAAATTATTGGATTGTGGGGTCTTTAGCTGGTCTTCCATACTCCGAACACTCCTTTTGTACCAAGCAGGTAATCCGGATGACAGACTTCACCTTTTTGGATAAATCACGTACTTCGGGTATTCGCCGTCAAAAATATGGCACTCACTCTCGATTCTGGCGAAACAACTGCTTCGATGAAATTGACCATCAGAGCGGCTGTCGAGCTGCATGAATGCTAAGGTCTTCGTCCTTGGGGACTATTTGACACCTCCTAGCTTGGTCTCAAATCCGGTACAGGGCATAAGGTTGGATTCTCTGAGACCCATCAGGAGGAAAGTTGGGGAACCGGTGGCAATGCATGTATATGATGCTCATTAACAGGAAGCCAAACCAACGTTCATTCTATTTGATCTGCAGTGATGGAGTGAAGGCAGGATATCCAATTACGCCCTCTTCTGGGCATTTTGGAAAATCCCATCGATACCCTTGTATCAAACTCTCTATGGCAGGCTTTTTTCCGCTGTAGATCCGTATTCATGTACGAGGAACGATGAAACAGGTTGGCTCAATCATCCACATTTGCAGTAACAAATTGCACCCTTCGAAAAAATCTAACTCCGGCTATTTGCAGCTGTGAGGCGTCAGAATATTTCAGATACTATCATAGGTGCGAGAGTGCTTTGGCATTGGTAATCAAGTAATTGAGACTCCCGTGGCTACCCATATACCAATATTCCTGTCCTTCCTGGGAAACACTAGAAGACCCAAAGAAATGCCAACCATGAAAGCGAAGCAAAATCTATGCCTTTGCCATTTTAGTCGGTTTTCCTTTACAACAGATCCTGCTCTCTCGGGTTTTCAAGCCCACCGTATAATGTCCATACCGTCTGATATTTGAAGTGTAAGGTGGAAAATCCATTCGCCAAATTACATAATAGGACGTTGCATGCCTTTATTTTTAGCAAATTCCAAAAATTTGTGAGGAGTGGACAAGCCCTTGGAGCGACCTGGGTATTTATGTTCTTTAAGATCCTCTGAACTCCCACCTTTATATATCCTCTATTCCTCCAAATAGGTATAAGTTCAAAAATCAGGAAATGGCCAGCACGTTGTGCAGCTGGGTCCCAAAATGTCACCAATGCTTTTATTATGTCCCCATAGGCCTGATCTTAATAATCCAGTGAGCCACAAGTAGGTTGACCACGTCTTGTCCTTGCTCAACTTTCCCAAATATTCCACCACACATGTGTAGTTCCAACGGAATCTTTGGTCATAACCTTCATTGGTAGTTTTGACTCGTGCTCATTCTGCACATGTTAGATTAAGTGTGATTTAAAAGAAGTGAAATTTTATTTAAAGTTTGACCAAAAAGAGTCATTTTTTTTGTTAATAAATTTTAAATAAACCACGGACTACTTTTGTGGCAAATATGGCCCTTCAGCAGACTTCAAAAGGAAGATTTTAGGGCTGTGTTTGCTTCGGTGGCCAAAAATTGGCAAAGAACCGTCGGTGGCATATTCCTGCAAAAATGGCCTCCGGCGCCCCGTCGGGACGTTCGGCCTATTTAGACAAATAACGGCATCACCACTTTGATTTTGACGCGGCAAACGACGAATATTTTAAAAATTTTTGGGTTAGTTTTGCAAAAACAGGGGCTGGACCGCGAGGTAAGGGTTGCCTACGTATCCCACATGCCGGTGAGAATCAAACCCACGTAGTTCGTTTGAACGCTGCAGAAAACATGAAATTTTGAAAATAATTTTCCTCTTCTTTTTTTCTTTTTCCTTTTTTTTTTTCAAACATTTCGGCAGAGTTTTGGTAATTTTTGACACTCCAGGGATATTTCAAAAGCGAGTAATTATCTCTCTCATACCTCAAACTGATTTTCCCACTAATTTTATCTCTATTCTAAGAAGCCGGTCAACATGTAATCGCGAAGTCAATAATGGTACAAGTAACACGTAGAATGCATCAGGATGGTCTTTTTGATTTTTGGGGTAAAACCTGTTCCTAGTGACGGACCCAACCCCTGTGTTTAGTCCTCAAAGTCATAATGCACATGATGCAAACTAAGCGTTCCTATAGGGAGTCCGGCATGAGCTGAGTTATCTAGGTTTAAAACTTGGGTGGTATTGTTCTAAACTTGGTTGTACATCCCGAGCGGAAATTTCGATGCCCGGGGGAGGGAGGGGGGCCTACGTACCGGAACCAAAAGGCCATCCGGCTTTGTAACTTGTCGAGACCTCTTTCTAAAAAATAGGGTAATGACACTAACAAAAAAAGAAAGTCAAGCCAGCGTGCAATTCCCCGAAAGATGAGAAGAGAAAGGTTTCGCAGCAATTTATATACAATTCAAATAATATTCAAAGTGGTAAAAGCGGTCATTTTATAGCACAATTAGGCCCAAAACTGTATAATAAATAAATAAATAAATAAAGTCAATTTTAAAAGTTATTATAAGCTCGAATTCTTGAACGCCTGAAACCGGAAGTTCTGGGTTTTTTATCCACAGCAGAGTCGCCAAAGAGCTGTCCACACCTCCTTTTTACCAACCCGAGGGGGATAATAAGGAGTTTTCCAATTTAAAGTGGCATTAATTCGAAATGGGGATTAATTTTTTATTTAGAGTTTGATAATAAAAAAAAAATAATTAGAACTAGTATCTACCAACTCAGAATCATGCAACTAACATACACATAGACGATGAAAACAAGATCTAGCCTAAGGATTTATTTAATGTAAAGAGTGGTTACAATACTTTAAAGAGAAACAGCAAGAAAATGACCAAACCAAAGGGCAAGAAAACCAAGAAGTTTAAGCTTAATCAGCAACCAAACACAGCAACAAACCCCGGTGCAATAACACTCAGAGTACGAGCCAAAAATAGACCAGTTTTACCCAGATGTCCACAGCTAGAACCAGAACTTAAATGAGACACTGAATCAGATTTTTTGCCAATAGTAGGAGGAGTTTTCAAAAGGTTTTAGTTCTAAAATCAGTAGTAACGAAAGAAGATCCCTGAATCTTTTCTTTCAGAATGCTTTTGTATCCATTTTTGGTAATTTTCGAATGTTTTTTTTTATCTCTATGTTTTCAGGACCTTTTTGTGCAGAAAATGCTGATGATTGTGTGTGTGTGAGTGAAGAAAATGTATCATATATAGGCACAAAAAGATGCCATGTGCTGAAAGAATAAAAAAGGAAATTTATTCATCAGCCACAAAGGCATATTCTATACAGAATTGGACAACTGGCTGTCTCTCTTTTGGTTTCAATACTTTGTACTAACCAAATGAGGCCAGCTGCCCCTTATTCCTAGAACATTCCAGCATGGATTTTATCCTATTTATAGATCCCCCCCCCCGCTTTTGACCCCTTAAGTTTCCTTTTGTTTAATTAGCCCCAAGAAGTTTCTACTGATTTACAAATTAAGGCAAACAAAGATAAGACTAGAAAGGATCAGAATGCCAAATTCAAAGTGGCAAACAAAATTGAGAATGATACAGTTTAGACTAAGATTAACCTAATCAGTAAATAAAAGTGTTTTCTTTATTAAACCTAAACAAAACTAGACCTTAAAATGACTAAAAGGCATCTACACAGTAATCAGACCAAAATTATCAGAAAAAACCACAAAGAAATCCTAGAAGTTGAACTACTCAGTTTATGAATTAACATGTGGAAATCTAATTACAGATACAGGAGAGGAGCAGTTAAACAAAAGAAATGGAAACAAAGACAAGAATAAACGATTCACCAAAAACCCTAATTTAGGCTAAACCTAATGCAAAATTAACTTCAGATGAATAAATCTCAACATGCTTTGATTAGTCCTAAAGAACGAACAACAACAGTCATAAAAAGAGAAAACTTAGAGTTGTGTTAACCTTAGACAAACAGGCTAAGAAAGAAGAGAATGAAGGAGATAAAAACAAAACAAAAAAGAAAGAAGAAAAGAGATTACCAAAACTTCACTTCGAATTTGAATCCATCAGAACTTTGGACAGGTTTCAAACGGGATAAACGAACTTGGACGACCATGAATCGACTGTTCTCAACAAGAACAGTCGACTAATGGGCGTCTTAGGTTCAATTGCCCAGAAATTAACCGAAAATTGACAAAGAAAAAAGTTAGGGTTTAGTTCTCAGATGCGAAATTCGAACGGTTTGAGAAAGATTTGAAGGAATTGGTTTGGGGATTTGAAAAATGGGGGGGGGGGGGGGGGAAGGGTGGTTAGTGTCTGGTGTTAATTTGTAGGGTTTGGAGCATCGGACGCCGTGAGGTGATTTTCGGTGGATGGTCAACGGCAGAGGCGGTGAGGGGATTTAGGGCGGCTAGGGTTTGTTCTTTGAGAGTGAGAGACGGGAAATGAGAGGGGTCTATCGGGGGGGGGGGGGTACTTGGTTTGGACCTGTCTTATAATAATTGGATGGCCAGTTCGGGCCGTTGGATCACAATGATCCAACGGTTTTTGATGAAAGAAAGCAGAAAACGGGGTCGTTTGGTTCTAACAGGGGTGGACCGGGTAGGTTGATTATTTGTGCGTGGGTGGTTGGACCGATTTTGGGTATTAAAAATGGCCCAATATTCAAATTAAATCCGTTTTCTTATTTCCTTTTCTTTTCTTTTTCTTTAATTAAAAAAACCTAAATCAAATTCCTAAATTAATCTAAAATTAAGCTAATTATCTAACTACAATATTTATAAAAATTAGTTGATCCTAGATTAAAAGAGAGAAATTACTAATCTAAAATTAAAAGGTAAAAAATGTAAATGTGAGTCAATTTTTGTGATTTTCATCTTAATAAAGCAATTAATCAACTAATTAATCCTAAAAATATGAAAACAAATCTCAAAGCAATGCTTGGTATTTTTGGTATTTTTCATGATTTTATATAAAAATTAAACGTGTACAAAAATACAACAATTAAATAAATCCTACAAAATGGGCAAATAATTTGAAAAAATCTATTTTTTTGAATTTTATAGAGGTATTTCATAATAAGGCAAAAATCACCATGCTCACAGAGCACTTAATGCTAAATATGTCTGAAGTACAACCAATGGTTTTCATGCACTTAGGGCCAATAAAGTATGAAGTGAAAAAATTGCACTTAGATGCACTTAAGGCCAAAAGGTCTGAAGTTGCAACAAACGTTTTCCTACACTTAAGGCCAATAAAGTCTGAATAAAAGATTACAGTTCAGATGCACTTAAGGCCAAAAGGTCTGAAGTGCAACCAACATTTTCATGCACTTAAGGCCCGAATAGGCCTGAAGTGCAAATTGCTAAGAAACGGAAATTTGTTCTTCGGATTATAAACATCCAATGTATGATTTTAATACCTAAATCTACTCCAAATGAGCTCAAAATTTGAAACATAACATTCAAATATCATCAAGAACAAACCCAATCATCAATTTTTCAAAAAAACAATAAATCTATACGAACCCATTTTACAATTAAGAAAGAAGAAAGAAGAAGAAGAAATCCTAAGCAATAGTAAAAAAATAAAGAGCCATAACATCTAACCGTTGTAAAATATCATAAACTACCTTAAAATATGTTCACAAAACCCATATAAAATCATTGTCAGTCGAGAGAGAAGAAGAAGGAGAAGAAAGAGGAGAAAAAGGCATGAAATCTATTTAAAAAGTAAGGTACAAGTTTAAGAAATTTAAAAAGTGAGTAGTTAATATGTTAAATGGGGGCGACCAAATAAGAGCGCCCGTACAATTTTACCCAAAAAATTGCATTCTACTAGGTATAGTTTGATATTCGTTAAAAAGATATAGAATGAGGTAATATACAAATTTTGAGGAGGACTGTAAGGTGATTTAGACAGGTTTGAAATTAAAATCATTAAGTTGAAATCGAGTTTAAAATTTTTCTATGTAACACATGTATCTAATGCACATGTATACACATAATAATACGAGATACATAGGCAGGGATTGCACACAGGATTTTTCATAAGCGGTAACAATATTTAAAGAATGTTAACAAATGAATAAATTACTATAATGACATCATATATAAAGAAACACAATTCAAGTAACACTACTTATAATTGTTCCAGTTTTTTCAATTTAAGGTTTAAAGGTTGTTCGAATATACCAAATTTTAGAATGATTTTGTTATAAAACAATAAAAGAAGAAGAGTATTGCAGAGAAAGTAGAAGAGAGAATTCTTATTGATATTGGATGATTTACAATGGAATAGGACCCCTCTATTTATAGGGAGAGGGTGACTTAGCCACCAAGTAATAAACTCTAGAACTCTCTAAATATAGACCATTCACTATAAATAAAATTCTATTTATAACACTCCCCCTTGAATGTCTATTCAACAGATAATGTGCTCGTTAAAACCATTAACTAAAATAAAACCCAATGGGAAAAAAATTCTAGAAAAGGAAAAAGAGTACACATGTTTAGAAATGCGCCTATTGGTTGCCTCGTTAAAAAACTTACAAGGAAAACCCAGTGGGACAAAACCTTGTAAGGGAAAAAGAGTCAACGCGCATTAACTCCCCCTGATAGAGCCTCAATTCACATCCTTAACCTTCGCATGCCCGATCTTGTACACTAGCTTTTGAGGTTGACGTTGGTAGAGATTTTGTGAACAAATCCGCCATATTATCACTTTGAACGAATCTGTTGCAGCATTAATATCACCATTCTTTTGAAGATCATGGTGTGAAAAATAACTTTGGTGAAATGTGCTTTGTCCTATCTCCTTTTATAGAATCCTCCCTTCAATTGAGCTATGCATGCTGCATTATCTTCATACAAAATGTGGTAAGTTTGTCACATTTCAAAACCACATTTGTCTCGAATAAGATGTATTATAGACCTCAACCGCACACACTCTCGACTTGCTTCATGAATAGCAATTAATCTCAGGCAAGATTAGATAAAGTACCACAATTGATTGCTTAGTCGATCGCACAAGATATGGCAGTGCCTCTACAGGTAAACACTTAACCTGTTTGAGATCGCCTTAATGTGGATCGGATAAATACCCAGCATCAGGCATAACTAACAAGATCAGGACTGCAATTATTGCCATAAAATAAGCCCATATCGGTAGTTCCTTTTAGAATACCGCAATATGTGTTTGATTCCATTCCAGTGTCCTCCTTGTGGGAGCAGAGCTATATCTTGCTAAGACATTAACTGAAAAAGTTATGTCAGGCCTTGTAGTATTGGCAAGATACATTAGTGCATCCAATTGCACTAAGATATGGTACTTCAGGACCAAGTAGCTCCTCATTCTCTTCTTGAGGTCGGAATGGATCCTTATTCACTCAAGTGATCGAACAACCATCGGGAGACTTAATGCGATGGGCTCCATCCATGTAAAACCGTTTCAATACCTTTTCTATGTAGGTAAGATTGATGAACAAAAATTCCGTTTGCCAAATGTTCAATTTGCAAACCAAGACATTTTGTCTTCCGAGTCTTCATCTCGAATTCCTTCTTTAAGTAATCAATTGCCTTTTGGAGTTCTATAGGAGTTCCAATAAGTTTATGTCATCAACATATACGGCAAGTACAACAAATTCTAATGTTGTTTTCTTTATAAAAAACAATGGGCAAATTGGCATCATTTAGATAGCCTTCCTTTAATAATACTCACTAAGACGATTATACCACATTCGTTCCTGATTGCTTTAGACCATACAAAGATCTTTGCAATTTGATTGAAAACATTTCCCGGGACTTTGAATTATGTGTGTTTGCATTTTAAAATCCATCGGGAATTTTCATGTATATCTCATTATCAAGTGAGCATAAAGGTAGGCGGTAACCACATCCATTAAATGCATGTCAAGCTTTTCATGGACAGCAAAACTAATGAGATACGGAACGTTTAAGCATCCATAACGGTGAATATGTCTCTTCATAATCGACACCAGGCCTTTGTGAAAATCCTTGTGCAACGAGGCATGCCTTATATCTTTGTACCTCGTTTTTCTCATTTCTCTTGCGTACAAAGACCCATTTATAGCCAACAGGCTTAACACAATTAGGTGTTTTGGACTAACAGGCCCAAAAACTTCACGTTTTGCAAGCGAATTCAACTCTGATTGGATTGCTTCTTGCCATTTTGGCCAATCAAGTCTTTGTCGACATTCTCCAACAATTGAGGTTCAACATCCTCACTTTCTTGCATAATGCTAGATGCAACATTATATGCAAAGACATAATCCACCACTATTTCCACTCGATTCAAATTTGTCTCACTATCGATTCGATTTATTGATAGTTCCTTATTTTTCTTGAGACTCAGGCTCAGTGGATTCCTCATGAATCTCAGAATTTATTAAATCGTGGATTTCTTCACGAGATTCTTTCGTAGTGTCATTTTGATCTTTATTTTCCTTTTCTAGGATTTTCGATCTTTGGAACCTAATGGTCTGCCACGTTTAAGGCGTGCTTTTGACTCATTAGCTATGACACTAGAAGATTGTCCAATAGGGACGTCAATACGGATTGGAACATTCTCTGCAGGGATATGTGATTTTGTTATCCTTTTCAAATCCTTAAATGCGTCTGGCATTTGATTTGCTATTCTTTGCAAATGGATAATCTTTTGCACCTCTTTTTCACAAATAGAGCACGTGGATCAAGATGAGATAATGATGGATTTTTCCACAAAATTTCCCGTTTGGTTTCACCAACTTCTCCCCCTAATTTTGGGAAAAGTGCCTCATCGAATCGACAGTTTGTAAATCGTGCAGTAAACAAATCCCCCGTCAATGTTTCGAGGTAGCGAATAATGGAGGGCGATTCAAAACCAACATATATTCCTAACATTCTTTGCTGATCCATTTTGGTGCGATATGGTGGTGCTACAGGCACATATACCGCGCATCCAAAAATTCTTAAATGGGATATATTAGGTTCATGACCCAAAAATAATTTGCAACGGGGAATATTTATGATAATTTGTCGGTCTGAGACGAACTAGCATTGCTGCATGCAAAATGGCGTGACCCCAAACAGAAGTGGGTAACCTCGTTTTCATGAGTAACACGGTCTTGCTATCAATTGCAGACGTTTAATTAAAGACTCTGCAAGGCCATTTTGAGTGTTGAACATGAGCTACAGGATGTTCCA
>NW_017673264.1:121460-143275 GCF_001879085.1 Nicotiana attenuata
GATGTTCCACTTTTATCCCAATTGATAAGCAATAATCATTAAATGCTTGGGATGAAAACTCAGCAGCATTATCAAGTCTAATAGACTTAATTGGATTATCGGAAAATTGTGCCCGTAATCGAATTATTTGTGCCATTAATTTTGCAAACGCGAGGTTGCGAGATGACAATAGGCACACATGGGACCATCTAGAAGATGCGTCTATTAAGACCATAAAATATCTAAACGACCCACTAGGTGGGTGAATAGGTCCCACAAATGTCCCCTTGTATACGTTCCAAAAACGCAGGGGACTCAATTTCAACCTTTGTTGGTGATGGTCTAATATTAAACTTGCCTTGATAACAAGAAGTGCAAGAAAATTCATCATTTTAAAAGAATCTTTAAATTCTTTAATGGATGCCCATTTGAGTTTTCTATAATTCGTCTCATCATAATTGATCCAGGGTGTCCCAATCAATCATGCCAAAGTACAAAAGTATTGGAATCAGTAACCTTTTGGTTTATAATAGAATGTGCCTCAATTGCACTAATTCTTGTCCAATACAGGCCACAAGATAAAGATGGGAACTTCTCAATAGCCCTTTTCTGGCCATTGACATTTTTGGTAATGATGAGATATTCAAGATTATTCTCATCTATTGTCTCAATATGATATCCATTTCTGGGGATATCTTTAAAACTCAACAAGTTTCTGTTGGACTTGGAGGAGAACATTGCATTCTCTATGATAAGTATTGTTCCCTTAGGCAGAGTTATAGTAGCTCTTCCAGAGCCTTCAATTAATTTACTACTACCAGAAATTGTAGTAACATCTGCCTTACACATACTTAAATGAGAGAAATATTTCTTCTCTTTGAATATTGTATGTGTCATACATGAATCAACTAAACAAATATTTTTACAATTGAATTTTGATCCAAGTTTGTTTTGTGAGATATCCATAATTGCTTCCCATAGTTTGACATACAAAAGAAATATATGAATAAATATTAGTATTTTCAAAGATAAAGGAAAAGAGACAAAGTGAAGTCAATAACTCAATAATGACTTATAATGCAATTTCGAGCAAACTTAGCATGTCAGTTGCGAAAAAAAAAACTGTAAGTTCTCGATTTGATAATAATGCAAATTATTACATTATAATGAATGGATGATTAGTCTACGTTATTGACTAATGATAGTATCTAAAAGATGATTGATATGTTGGTTCTTTGATAAATCTAAAGTCACAGTACTAAATACTTTTATTTTCTGTGCTTTTAGCTCACATTTAATTACCCTAAAAAGTTGTTTAATAGAGTAACAATTAGCAACTTAGCATGTCAGTTGCAATAAAAATTAAAGATTTGAATTTCCTCGGAAAAAATTTAAGTAGCCTTCACATAACCTGTTAACTTGGTTATTTGCAAATCATAACGTTACTTTAATGAAAGAAAATATATTTATTGAAAATTAAGCAAATTGAAACATTGTTTAAAACGAATACTAACATTATTCCATAAAATAAGTAATACGAGTTGATACTAATGACTACTACTCATGTAAAGAAATGTGATTACATGAGGTTTATTAGCTACTACGAATATGCAAAAATAAAAATCAAACTACTCAATCATCTTTAACCACGGATCCATCACCGATCAAGTAGTCTATTTTTCCATCAGGGCGCTCAAAGAAGTCTGCCACATCCAAGTGGGTGATGTCAAAATCAGTGTCAGAGACAAAATTGGCTTCAGGGCCTTTATTCTTTAGAGATGCTTGATAAAGCTCAACCAAATGTCTTGGTACACGACAAATATTTGCCCAATGCCCTTTTCCACCGCAACGATAGCATTCAGTTTCTGAACCATTTGCTTTTGGCTTCTCATCTTTCCCTTTCCACTTTTGGTGGTTATTTCTCTTTGGGGGATGATTAACACCAGGAAAATTTCTTCCTTGTCTACGGCTACGGCCACGGCTACGACCATGACCACGATCACGACTACGAATAGAGTCACAGCCTTTTCCATGCTTAGCATAATGGGAATACACCTCATCCACTTCAGGCAATGGTGTAGACCCAGTGGGTCGATTTTCGTGATTTCTCATGAGCAAGTCATTGTTTCGCTCAGCCACAAGGAGAAGAGAAATCAGCTCAGAGTACTTCTTGAAACCTCTCTCTCTGTATGTTGTTGCAGAACCATATTGGAGGCATGAAACGTTGTAAACGTTTTTTCAAGCATATCATAATCACTGATAGTATCTCCACAGAGTTTCAATTTTCAATTTAGAAGTAATTCTGAAACATCGCAGAATTATATTCAGAAACAGACTTAAAGTCTTGGAGCCTCAGATGAGCCCAATCATATCGTGCTTGTGGAAGGGTGACCAACTTTAAGTTGTCATATCTTTCCTTTAAGCCATTCCACAAAATAAGTGGATCTTTGACGGTGAGATATTCAATTTTCAACCCTTCATCAAGGTGATGGCGCAAGAAAATCAAGGCCTTAGCACAGTCTTGGGTGGATGCTTTATTTCTGTCTTTAATGGCGTCTCCAAGACCCATTGCATCTAAATGGATTTCAGCATCCAACACCCATGTCATATAGTTCTTGCCCGAAATTTCAAGGGCAACGAACTTTCTTTTCATAATGTCAGTCATAATTAAAAAGAGGAGAAAAATTACCTTAATCTTCTCAAAGAGCTTCTTGAGACGGTAGAGTCTCGTGCTGATAACGTGTTATAAAACAATAAAATAAGAAGAGTATTGCAGAGAAAAGTAGAAGGAGAGAATTCTTATTGATATTGGATGATTTACAATGGAATAGGACCCCTCTATTTATAGGGAGAGGCTAAATATAGACATTCACCATAAATAAAATTCTATTTATAACAGATTTTAAATTATTTGTTCAATAATTATGTGCCAGCTTAAGCGATTTAATTTTGCCATTTAGGATAAGGGGTAGAAGGTTTAACCATTGTTCGGTACAATATTTTTCAAGAAGAAAGACCAAATTTATAAACATAAAAGTAAACTATAGGACTCAATACTATGTTGTCTTTAGTAACTGAAGCGCTGAACCAACGAGCCAAAGCATTTTTTGAGAGCTGGGAAATGTCATGCTCCCAATGAACACCTCCCAACAGTATTACTCTACCACCTCAATTCTACCAAAACCACCGGATGACCTAAGCCCTTTTCCGACTTCACCATCATCTACTTCCCCCAATCACAATTCTAACATGACTACTAGTATGAATATTGACAGACATGATCCAGTTACTGCTTCTCCTCTCTTGGCCAAATCATATCTCCAAACTTTAAACACAAATAACTTTTCGTTGACACAACCTATATCTTCACAACTAATCACTGATAGTTTGGAGAATATAGATGAATTTGACGCACCAACTGATCCTTCAAATTTTATACCTTTATCTGTGGAGGAAAAACACTGGCTGTATCAACCATGGCAACATGCTGTGATTATTAAGGTTAATGGTCGTAAAGTTGAGCATCAACTACTTCGACAAAAAAGTTTATGCATTATGGAAACCAACTGAAAACCTTCCTCTAATAGACTTAGGGTCAGATTTTTTCCTACTTAAGTTTCAAAAAGAGGAAAATAAAATTCATGTTTTACAGGGTGGCCCTTGGTTTGTTTTAAATCATTTTCTCTCCGTTCGTCAAAGGGAACCCAAGTTTAAAGACTTCTGATACAAAATTAACAACCTCCGCGGTTTGGTTACGTTTACCTGAATTACCTACAGAATTTTACGATTACCAAATTCTGCAAAAATTAGGTCAAAAAATAGGTAAATTCTTATCGATGGACACTTGTACTTCTTCCACTACTAGAGGAAAATATGCTAGATTATGTGTAGAAGTACTACTTGACCAGCCTTTAAACACTCATCTATACATTGGTCATCATAAACAAATTATCCTTTATGAGGGACTAAATTTGTTTTGCATTAACTGTGGTCGCATGGGGCATAATCAACGGACATGCAATTATACTGAAAAGCTTGATTCTTCAATGGAGAATGCCCAGAAGGAACAACTCATGAGTGATAGTAACTCTACCTCCACTGGTGAAGCATGGAAGCTTGTTCAATTTCCAAAAAAATCTACACTCAAACGAACTACTTACACGACTAATCCATTGCAAACACCACCACTATTTCGTCAGGTAAGCAAGGCATAATTAATCCTAATACTTTTCCCTTTACTAAGTTAACATTAAATAATTGTGCAACTGCTCCTACGACTGTTTCTGAGTTAACCCCCTCCCATAACACTGTTTTAACTACTAATAAATTTAGTGCACTATTAAAAGATGCACCAAATAAGGATAACCCTTTGCTAAATCAATTATCTACTAATGGTCAACTCTCAAAAACCACTAAAGTATCCAAAGACTCGGTCCAATCACAAAATAATTCAAAACCTACTCTTCCTCAAAAACCAAACTCTAGTCCTAACTATGCAAATGGACACGACAACACTTCCCACATGCAAAGCATGCCCCAATCCCAAACATCACCGTCTTCAACTACACAAGATAACCATTCCCTCAAACTAGCAAACCATATTCCACCTCCTCCTTCAAATATCAAAAACAGTCCATCATTTCAATCTATTACTGCCATGCAAATAGGCCATAATGAGTCCTCCACTACTATCCCCCAGTCAAATACACCACCCTCTTGTCAATCTTTTCAACCGACTCCCACAGCCGTTGAACTTACTCCATCTCCTCTTAGTACACCAAATATAGACCCTAACCTCTTGACCAATTCAAACACTGAGCATCTCATTGTAGAAAATGGTTCCTTTCAATTTCCTCAACCATCTCAGACGACAAAGAGCACCCACAAGGCAGAATACTCAACATCTACACCACAATCCCACCTCCCCCTCCAACCCACCACAATATCTCAAAATGGAGCCCAACTCCATCATCTACACGGCTCACACACCACATGCACCAACACTCCTAGCATCTTGGCTGGAGGCAGGATTACACAATCATGCATTGACATTCACCATTGAAGTCAATCAACAGGAAGTGACGATACTCATCAACCATCGAAGGGACTTAGCCCAAATTGTTGCGGAAGGGATGCAATTGGGAACGGAAATTTATGCTCGGTAGCATTGGTCCATGATGCAAGCACCCCATCTTTCACCATCCCAACCTCTGACACTACCAACTCCAGTTTGGGATCATACTCATCTCCATCCAACTCTCATACAAATGCCATTTTATCCTCCTCCTACTCTGAATACTCCTTGGATTCAGCCCTACTGGGAGTCACATCCTCACATACCTCTTTTGAGGCCAGCCACTCCTCCCTCACCAACTCCACCTCCTCCTCCTCCATCTCCTCAGAATCACAATCCACAAGAACAAGAAGTATAAGAAATGAATTTTCAGGCAGAACTAGACGCAACCATCGTATACAACAGAGAGACAAGACCAATCCATGCATGGATGGATGGAATCAAAGTCTTTGTGCAGAAGGAAGAATTCGAAAGAAAGATATTCATAAGGTGCCCGCAAAATCTGCTAGCAACTTCATTCCGCTTAAGGCCAACAACAAACCCAGCAGTGGGGAAATATGCAATGTTATTTCTCCCCACATTCAAGCTTGGTCCAGGAGAGTCCAGTAATGGTCCAAATGATTCCAACATAAGCCATAAGAGCTTCATAATCTGGAATTGTAGATGAGCTCAATCAGTGGAATTCAGAAGGAATTTTAGGTCTTTATTGGATTATAACAGACCTGCACTAGTGGTCCTTTTAGAGACTCATTGCCAATCAACCAAATTTTAAAGGATGATTTTGAGTTCACAGGTATGCTTGAAGCTCCTGCTATAGGGCACTCAGGTGGGATTTTGATCCTATGAAATACTACTCTTTTAACTGTTGAGTAGGTGGCCACGTCTACCTAAGAAATACACTGCCATATCCAGGTTTTTCCGTTACCCTTTACTTTCGTATTTAGTGCTATTTATGCAAGTAATGATTTAGCAGCTAGACTCACCTTATGGAATAATCTTAGGAGTATATTTGATAATTATAAGGGACCATGGTTGATTGGGGGGGGGGGGGACTTTAATGAGATAGTACATGCAGTAGATAAATTTGGTGGCCTCCCTATTAATAATTCTAGAACAAATAAGCTGTTAGACTGTTTTAATTACTGTAAATTCACAGATTTAGGATTTAAGGGCAGTCGTTACACTTGGACAAATGGTAGACATAATAGGGTAAATATTCTTGAACGTATAGATCGTGTATTAGCAAATTATGGTTGGTTAAATAACTATCCTGATGCTTTGGTAACACACCTTCCCCGCAACCACTCTGATCATTGTCCTATTAAAGTTGAACTTCAACATTGTTCCTTGCCAAGAAAAAGAATTTTCAGGCTAGAAACTATATGGACTACACATCATTCCTTCACTAAAGTACTTGAACAAGTTTTGTTGGATAAAATTCACTTACTTCCAGCTATTGATCAATTCGTGGAAGATATCCAAGTTTGGAATAAAAATACTTTTGGGAACATTTTTAAGCGTAAAAGGAAAATTTTGGCAAGACTAGGTGGTCTTCAAGCTTCCATTCACTATCCAACTAGTAATTTTTTACAAAGTCTAGAGACACGGCTAACTTTAGAATATAATGAAATACTCCGACTTGAGGAGGATTTTTGGAAGTTAAAATCTCGCATTAACTGGTTGAATAATGGGGATGCAAATACTAAATTTTTCCACCTCACAACACTTAATCGTAGAAGGCACAATCGTATCACTGCAATACAAGATTTAGGTGGGAATTGGATCACTGATCCATACAAAATTTGTGATAATATTACTCAATATTATCATAAGTTGTTTACCACTGAAAATATAAAATCTAGTAGTACCACCTTAGTACATACTTATAATGTATTAACTGATAAAGAGCAATCTTGTTTGATAGCTCCAGTACTGGATCATGAAATCCTTACTGTTGTTCACTCCTTCCAACCACTTAAGGCACCTGGACCAGATGGTCTTCATCCATTGTTTTATCAAAAATATTGGCATATCGTAGGAAACTCAGTAAAATATTTTTGTCATAAAGCTTTCTTGGACCATCAAATTGACCCTACTATAAACTCTACTTTCATTTGCCTAATCCCTAAAAATAAGAATGCATCCACTATCGCACAATTCCGACCTATTAGCCTTTGCAATACTATCTATAAGATTATCACAAAAATGATAGTTAATAGATTAAAACCAGTATTGGAACACCTTATCCATGCTACTCAATCTAGCTTTCAGAAAAATAGACGCGCAGCTGATAATGCTATTATTGTGCAAGAAATAATGTACAACTTTAGTAAGATGAAGGGTAATAATTTGAACATGCTTCTCAAATTGGATCTGGAGAAGGCTTTTGATAAGTTGGAATGGTCTTTTGTTTATAACACATTACACAGTTTTAAATTTCCTTATCCTTTTATTAAGTTAATCATGTCTTGTATCACAACCACCACCACAGCTATTCTTATTAATGGTACACCTTCTGAATATTTTACACCTACACGGGGCATAAGGCAAGGGGACCCTCTCTCACCTTATATTTTTATTTTATGCTTGGAAATGCTTTCAAGAAAAATAAATTCAGAAGTTGACTATCATATTTGGCATCCAATTTCACTGGGTAATAAAGGACCTCAATTATCACACCTTTTTTCGCAGATGATATTATTTTATTATCCAAATTACTCCTGATTCATGCCAGTCCATAACTAATCCATTTCTCAATTTACACATCATTTAGGAGAAACTATAAATTTTGACAAATCAAGAATATTCTTCTCTAAAAATTGTGCTACTAATACTAAGGATTCCATCAAACATCTCTTCCATATGATTGAAGGAATTTTTTGGATCTAGGATTTCCTATTTTTAATACCAAACCAATAAAAGAAGATTATCAATTTTTTGATTGATATTTTAAGCTAATGTTGGCAGGTTGGAAACTCACTTTTTAAGCAAGGATGGGAGGACTACTTTAATTCGTTCCACTTTAAATAACCTTCTAACCATATCATGCAATATATCACACTTCCTTCTTATATTATTCTCCCTTAATAAATACCAACAAAATTTTCTTTTTGGGGCACTACACCTCAAAGAAAAAATTACATCTTATTAAATGGTCTTTAGTTACACAACCACTAGAAAAGGGGGATTGGGATTCAAAATCTTACTACAAAGAATCAGGCTTTGCATGCTAGCCTTGCTCGGAGGCTTTTACAAATCCCAATCAGTTGTGGGCCTAGGTTTTACTACATACTTATCTAGGCCATCTCATTTAGTAAAACAACATCCTTCAAGCAATATTCTTAAGGGTTGGTCACACTGTCGACTAGGTTACAAATGGAACATAATTAATGGTAAACATGTTCACTTTTGGAATGAACCTTGGCTACTCAGAATTCTTTACTCCGCAATCATATTTCAGGACCCTTCGTAAAGGTGAGGATAGCAAGCTAGTGTCCGACTACTATGTAAATCACAAATGGCACCTTCATAAACTACCTTTAGTATTATCTCCTTCTTTACAACATAAATCAATAATCTTTATCTACCAATGTTGTCCACTGGATATGACCAACTTTATTGGTCACTTACTCATAATGGAGAATTCTCCGTGAAGTCTATGTACATGCGATTATAACTGAATTCAATCAACCTAATAATAATAATCACTTCAATTACAAGTGGATTTGGAAGCTTAAAATACCACCTAAAATCTCTTTTTCATATGGTTATTATGTCATGGTAGACTTCTTACAACTGCCTATCTAAATAGGTTAGGAATTATTCATTTACCTTTGTGTACTCAATGTCATTTGATCCCTGAAATATAACTCATATTTTCTTTGAATGTCATAACGCAAAGGCAATTTGGACAGGCCTAAATATTCCACCACTAAACATTCTAAATCCAACAAATATTGAGAATAATTCTTGGTGGTATAAGTTTATACATGAACAAAGACTTCCCTATTTTAAACGCATTCCCCTTTCTACCCTACTACCTTTTGCTTTGTAGCAGTTATGGGTTATACGTAATAAAAATCATTTTGAGGGACAACAAATGAAATAGAGCATATCATTACTCAACAAATAAGCTACTGAATACTACTACCTTACAAATTCTACACAGATAAATTCTGAATTGAATCCTCTTTATATAAAATGGCATCCACCAATTGAGCAATTCTTTAAGTTAAACATTGATGGTTCTTCATCAACCACTCATCATAATTGTGGCATTGGAGGGTTGTTTTCGTAATTAACAGTGTAAATGGATTTTAGGGTTTGTAGGGAGAACAAAAAATGGTTCAGGTATTCAAGCAGAATTGCTGGCTCTTTTTAAGGGGCTACAAATTGCTATCCAACACCAACTCACACCACTGATCATCGAAACGGATGCAACTGCAATACATGGTATGCTAAATACACCTATTATGCAATACACTAATTTGATCAATGATTGCAGATTACTACTCCAACAGCTGGATAATCCAAAAAGTGCAACATCTACAGAGAACAAAACTTTGTTGCTGACTGTATGGCCAAATATGGAGCAGTGCAAGTGGAAGATAGTTGTGTGCTTTTTGGTTCTCCTCCACCTTTTGTCAACCCCTTTTATCAATAAGATCAGGCTGGAATGCTTAGGCAAAGACTACTTAAATCAAGTACTGTGTTATGTAATAGTAGTTCCTTAGCTAGTACTATATCTACTAGTAGTAATGTTGTATTAGGTAATCACCCTGGTGTGTATGTAAATAGCTCCCATGAAGGAGGTTTACTAGTTAGTTTTAGGTATTGTCAGCTGATGCATCTCATGCATCCTACTACAAACTCTAATGTAAACTTTTAAATATTTATGAAATATTTGTCTTTTCTACCAAAAAAAACGAGCCAAAGCTACTTTTTATATTAAGTGGTGTCATTCCTTGGATATGTATTAATATTTGAATTTTATTTTATTTATAAATATATATTTAATAATTTTTCTTGACGAATTGGTGTCGGATAACACCGCTTCACACCACATGCCTCCACCCCCGTACACATGTCAAACACATTTAAAAATAATATATATTATATATATATATATATATATATATATATATATTTTACTATATATATATATATATGGACAAACTAGATGTTTCTGTTGTTGAATTAAGACCTTCCTTCATAATTATCGTTTGTTCGTTTTCAAACCAAATACAAACGGGTCGAATCCATCTACAGTAGTAATAGCGCGGGCTATCCACTTTTCAGCTTTATAATTGAAAAATATTTATGAGCAAACTTCAGTTATGGCCAGCCGCTAGAAATTAATATTAGCCACTAGTTACAAAATTACAGTATGCATTTTATAGCCCAAAACTAATTAAAAGACTAGCCACCGATCCAACTATCAGCTTAAAAGAGTATCGCCGCCATCAACCCTTCTCTCTTTCTCTCTATTTTCCTTCATTTCTCTTTCAACCTGGCTCTATATCTATATGTGTGTGGATTCAATTGAATTGATATATGTATAGAGATTTGAGGGGTTCGAAATTAGGGTTTGGGAGAAAGAGGAAAGGAAAATGGGTCCGCGATCAAAGTGAGAGGGGGAAAGAAGAGAGAAAGAGGATTCAAATTTCATGAATGGTTCTGAGTTTTCTTCATATGAAGCCCCTTTTATTTTCTTCCAAATTTTTCATTGAGTAGTGAAAGTGGGGGTAGTGAAAGTGAGAGTAGTGCAACATAGCACTTTCAAGTGTATGAAGCAATGAAGCTTATGGTATGGAACAAACGAATTCTTCTGACGGTTCACAACGAATGGATTCTTCTGGGCCCAATCGAGAAAGTTCTCGGAAATTAATATCATGGGCATTTCATCCTCGGAAGAAGTAAGAACAACACAAGGATATATTTGTAAGAATGATGAAGCGGCTATGGTTGAAACAGATACACAAATCCCTGAAACAACTGAAAATAGTATGGATACCAATCTTGATGAGCCAACAGAGGAGTGCAATAAAAAAATAAAGGAATAATTTTCTGGAGGATCTTCAGAACTTGTTAAATATCTGGACACAATTCTTGAGGAAACAAAGGAGGGTGATAAAGATAAGGTTGAAACATATAAACAAGTCCCTAAAACAAGTGCTGAAAATAATATGGATACCGGTCTTGATGAGCCAAAAGAGGAAGGTGATAAAGATATTACTCAATCAGACAAGGAAATCCATCAAAGGCATGATGAATATGCGGAAAATCAGTCAAGCTTGGATGGTTTCCTACAAAGTGATCTAATTGTTATAAACTATTAAATTTTTAATTTTTTATCTCATGCATAGTCTTCATTATACAAAATATATACAAAATAGACTGTCACTATACAAAATACAAACAAAATAGACTGTCACTATACAAAAAATATACTAAATGGACTGTCACTATACAAAATAAATACAAAATAGATTGTCACTATACAAAAATATACAAAATAGACTGTCATTGTACAATTTATATACAATAGACTGTCACTATATAAAATATACAAAATCGACTGCCACTACACAAAATATATACTAAACAAACTATCACTATACAGAAAATATACAAAATAGACTGTCATTATACAAAATAGACTGTCTCTATACATCAAATATACAAAATAGACTATGTCTATACAGAAAATATACAAAATAGATATTTCGGGCTATTAATGTAATATGTTTGGGTCGGAGGGCCTATTTTGCCAAAAAAGTGCTAAACCTTTTCTTAAAACGAATTAATGAGAAGATGGAGGTGAATCCTAGTTAAACATAATGACCACTAGATCTAACGTTCAGGTGTATTGATGATGTAGAGTTAAATCTGGAAATGCTGTATATCAACTACAAATGCTCAATGATTGCTAATGAATATAACAAGTAAAAGTATGCAATAAATGTAGATAATGGCAATGAATGTAACAAGATGGAATTTATCACCCAAATATTAGATGACTTGGATGATTCTCCTTCCTGACAACAACATGGAGAAATAGGAAATGAAGATGGACAAGGAATCTTTAGATCTTGTGACCAAAAAGTGTAAATCGGACAATGTATTTAGTGGACAAGACAAACTTTTGTATATTCTTTGTAGTAAACCCATTATAATGTGTTCTTATCAGGAAGTCAAAGTCCCCCTTTTGTTCTTTATCTCTTCCTATTTATAGGGGATATTCCAAAGAAACTCTAAAAAAGTACAAAAGAAAGAATATTCAATGGAATATTCCTTCTTTCCATTTTAAACTTATCCTACCGTTACTTTCGTACACCCTTTACTCGACCTCGGTGCTAATCTTTTCCTAAGACGACTCATCGCCCTTATGTCGTGGTCAGCTTAGTCGTCATTACCACATCCATTTACGAAGTCTAGTCAAAATTTCAACCAATATAGTTAGTCCCTCCGCTTGTTGAGGTCGTGATATTGAACGTCCTCGATGAGCGGACCCTATCTGCAGCCGTTCAGAGGAAATTTGGTCATGACGATTGGATCGAATTAGCCTAGGTCGAACTGACGACAAGGCTGCGGTTAGTGCGGCTATCGTAGGATGACGTCACGCTACGCGCGTCATCATTACGCGTTTCCCGTTGCAGTTTCTGTGCTTCTGTCACTTTGGTTTTGGTGCCGTTGACGGCTTTTTGCCTTGATTCTGGTGTTACCCAACCCTATAAATAGGGGAGAGGGATTTCATATTCGAAGCTTTCAGCATTTCTCATTTTGCATGCATGTTGTTCTTCTTTGACCTTCTTCTCTGATCTTCGTTTCCGATTTCTTTACAGTCTTTCAATTCCGATCCCTGATTTCTTTCCCGGTTGATATCTTCTCTTTCTGACTTTGATGTACACGCCCTACTACCGAAAATATGTCAGGTTCCCCTCATGTTCATGACGGAGTCTCCGATGACATTCCGTTATGGTGGCTATTCCTCTCGGCGGTGAGGAATCCATGGTTGAGGAGAAAGAAAGCTTCCCTACCGTGGAGTAGGTGGTTCCCAAGAACCCTTTGGTCAGAAATTACATTTCAAAGGAACCTGCTCCTGCTCCTGCTCAGAAGCTTTCTGAGACGAGGCTGCGTGAAATAGCCGACCTCCGATCCAAATATTGTATTCCTTCTCACGTTGAGATTATCCGGTGGGAGACGACATAGTACAGGTTCACCGACCTGGATATTGTGCTTTCTATGTTTACCCGTTCCTGGTTGGTTATTCTCTTCCTCTCCCCCCACTAGCGGAGGAGTTTTGCCGCTTTTACAACGTCTTCCCGGCGCAAGTCTCCCCTTATTTGTACAAAGTTTTTCTGATGCTGGAGAAGTATGCAGAGTTAGCCAGATGTGAGGTCAGTATTTTCCATCTGCTGCATCTATTCTCTCCCAGTTTTTATAGAGGCACATTGATACATTTGCGACATCGTGGGATCAAAGGGTTGGTGGCCGGGATGGATGATAAGGCGAACCGGCGGTTCTGGCATAAATACTTCTTCATCAAGACTGAGCATCTGGTGGCGAATTCGACCGGGTTTCCCGAGCAGTGGAACTATAATCGTAAGTATCTTGTCATATGTTCGGTTTTTCTTTCTTCTTCTTGTTTCGTTTTTGACTTACTCACGGCTCATTTGTTTTCAGCTGAGAGGCGTGCACCTTCTCCCTTCTTCGATATTGAAGATTGGGTGGCTCGTGTGTTACTCCACACCATGGGAATTCGCGACTGGGCGTCCTTTCACAAGCGCTTCGGACCCAAGATTTCTTCCAGTAAGTGTTATTCCCACCTTCTAGCTTATTGCCGTTTACTATCTCTTTTTGATGCGACCATCCTTTGGTGCCAGGTCGGAGAGTTTCCAAAAAGGCGAATGCTCCAGTACCTGCATTTTACCAGGCTACTGCGTCGGCTGGAATGCAATTTTCTTTATGAGTCTGCTCGAGGAGGTGGCCTCAAGTTCTGCCAATAAGGGACTCTGCCCCTCAAATTGTTGCCGTATCGAACGATTCTCGGCCTGTCTTTCACCTTGTGGACGAGTCATCTCACAGCGAGGAGGCATCGCCGATGAAAAGACGAAGGGTGGAGATCGGGAATGCTATTGTCGCTGATGTGCCAGAAAGATTCATTGCTTTAGGAGCGGAATCAATGCTTACACCAGACGCTGAGGCCGTTTCTGCAGCCGGTGCCGCCATGGAGTGGGGCCCTCTGAGGTTGAGGGGGTTCGTGGTAGCGGAGAGCTTATACGGGCTACTAAAGGTGGCTCCTCATCGGCGGCTGAGAGAGGTAGAGCTGTTCCTGTGAGGGACGATGACTCTAGTCCGGACATCGACCCTGAGGAGATACGGGCCTTTGTGGAGAGGACCAATCGCGTGGAGATAAGGACGGAGGGTCCTAATCGGCATATAGTCATTCCCGTGGACTACGACCTCCTTTGAAACTAGAACAGGCGGTGCCCGCCTTTGCTCCCCTGTGCGCGGCTTCCGAGAATAGGATGCTATAGACACTGAAAGATGCGGATCTATCATTGGGTATATCTGGCATGGCCCTGCGAGTGAGTTTGTTTTTCCATGTGAGGTTAAGTTTGTTTCATATGTGTAATTTGCTTATACTGACCTCCTCTTTTTTTTACATGTCAGACCCTTATTATGGGGATTTAGCGCGAACGACGGGAGGAGAGGAGGACGGCCATTTTTAAGAAGATGACCTCCAAGTACATGGAGTACCGTACCAAGCACCGAACGCTAGCTGACTTTCTCAGTCAGGATGGCCAGTTCAGTCGCTCCGATGGGCTCAAACAAAAGGACGATGAGCTGATGAGGAAGGACGAAGAGCTGAGGGAGAGGGACGAGGAACTTATGAGGGACATCAGCAGGTGTAGAATGCTTGAGGGAGCGCTAAAGACTAAGGAGGATGAGCTCGAGGTGAGCAGGGGAGTGATAGCCGAGAATGCTGATCTTCAGGCACATGTGGCATCTCTATCGGTTGAACTCGAGTATAGGGAGGCAAGGGTCGTCGATCTGAGGGATGAATTGAGTGCCCTAGATGATGCCCTCCGTGTTTGTAGGTCCGAGCGGGATAATGAGACAGAGACGTCGGCGCTCAAGGTGGCGAGGTTGGAGGAGTGGATCATGGGTTTGGAGGCGGAGCTGTCTGAGTTAAATGAGTAAGTCGTTGCCCTGAGGGCCGATAAGGCGCAACAACAGGCACATCCGTCTACATCTCATACTACCGCCGCTCTCGGTGTGTCGCGAGAGTTGTACGAGACGTGGGTCCATGCCGAGGCTCAACTTGACATGTACAAGTCTTTGAAGGTTGCCGAGAAGGTTTCCGAAGCGGAGCTTGAGGGCGTCCGTGTTAAGGCACGTGCAGCTCGTGAAGCTTGTGGTTACGACCCTGGTACACCCGGCGAGGATGATGATGACGATGTCGCGGATCGGCTTGCCTCTGATCCTTGGTATGATGATGAGTATGCTGATGGGAATGATGTAGCGTGAAGCTTTTGTACTTAGTGTTTTTTTGCTTTGCTATTTTTGTGAGGGCGTTCTCGAGCCTTTTGTAAAAATTATTGTAATTCGACAATTGAAATGGAACAATTGCGTTTTTGCTATGTATTTCCGGATTCCCCTTCTCTTCTTTTGTTGTTTGCTGTGCGAGAAAGTCCTTGATTTTTTGGCCGTTTGCATGTGATGTTGATTTTGGCGTAGTCGAACATAAACCGACTTGAGGCCGAGTATTAATTAGGTCGAACGAGGTCGAGGTTTGATGAGGTCAAAATCAACTAATTCGAGCGAGTTTTATGTAAAGTAATTCGAGCGAGGTCGAATGTAAAGTGATTCGAGCGAGGTCGAGTGTAAAGTAATTCGAGGGAGGTCGAATGTAAAGTAATTCGAGCGAGGTCGAATGTAAAGTGATTCGAGCGAGGTCAAATGTAAGTGATTCGGGAGAGGTTGAATGTAGAATGTAAAATGATTTGGTGGAGTTGTGTAAAGATACCGCATGCTGCTTTATTTCATTCATTGGAGAATATTACATGTTTTTGTTTGTTCAGTACATACATTTGAGAAGTTCCAGTCTACCTAGTCCCTTCATCGCTCGGCCTGGAGAAGTAGTCGATAGGCGGGGCGATGAATTATACTTGAACCTCGAGAAGTCCTCTTCGTTGCCTCATTACAAACCTCCCCGATAAAGCCCCATTGGGACAAAACCAGGTGAGGGAAAAAGAGTACGACTTGGAGGGCATCCATTCTCAGAAGTTGAAGTATTTGAGGATGGCGACGTTCCAGTTGTTTGGTAGTAGCTTTCCCTCCATTGTTGCTAGTTGGAATGATCCTTTGTTTGCCGCTGCCGTGATTTTGTATGGCCTGTCCCAATTGGTTCCTAGTTTACCTTCTCTTGGGTCTTTGCTCGCTTGTGTTTTGGCCTTGAGTACATAGTGCCCGACATTGAGTGGTCGTTCTTTGGCCTTTTTGTTTTAGTACCGTTCTGCTTGCTGTTTTTGGGCTATCATTCTTAGGTATGCCATGTCTCATCGCTCCTATGCTTCGTCGAGGTCTTGTTTCCTATTTTCGTCATTGCTTGGTCCGATCTCATTGGAATATCTCAAGCTTGGTTCCCCGAACTTGACTGGTATCATGGCGTCAGTCCCATAGACTAGTGAATATGGCGTTTCTCCTGTGCTTGTATTTGGCGTGGTGCGGTATGCCCATGGTACTTCTGGTAGCAGTTCCGGCCACAGTCCCTTGGTGTCTTCAAGATGTTTAGTATTGTTTGTTGGAGGAATCGGCTTGGTCGTTGCCTGCAGGGTGATATGGCGTGGAGAGTATTCGCTTGATGTGCCATTTCTCGAAGAATCTGACGGTCTTTTTCCCGGTGAATTGGGGTCCGTTGTCACAACTGATTTCTTTGGGGATGCCGAAGCATCATATGATATTTCTCCATATGAATGTGATAACTTCCTGCTCGCGTACTTGCGCGAATGCACCTGCTTCTACCCATTTGGAAAAGTAGTCAGTTAAAACCAAAAGGAAACGTATATTACCTCGTCCCGCTGGAAGTGGTCCCACAATGTCCATTTCCCATTTGATGAATGGCCATGGCGATGTGACTGAGTGGAGGTTCTCGTCCGCTTGGTATATCATAGGAGCGTATTTCTGGCACTGCTCGCACTTCTTGACGAAGTCGGCGGCTTCCCTCTTCATGGTGGGCCAATAATAGCCTGCTCGTATGAGGCATCTGACGAGGGCTCGGTTGCTGGTATGGGCACCGCATTGGCCTTCGTGTACTTTCTCGAGGATGCGTCTAGTTTGGTTTGGCCCTAGGCATTTCGCCAAGGGGCCGCCAAACATTCTTTTGTACAGGTCTTGGTTTATGACGCTGTATCTGGCCGCCTGCATTCGAAGCTTTTTGGATTTTTTTAATCTTATGGGAGTACTCCCTCCTACAGATATGTTATAATACGGTTGCGCCAGTCCCAAGTTAAATTTACAGAGTGTACCTCAAGTTGGTCTATTGACGAGTGGAGGAGTATAACCACGTTCTCTTTTCCACTTATGTTTTTGGTTGCTGCTGCTAATTTGGCGAGGCCATCTGCGTGGATGTTTTGTGCTCGAGGTATTTGGTCGAGTTGACATTCATCGAATTCCGGTAGTAGCTTATGAATTTTTGCCTGGTACTTTTGTAGCCTTTGCTCTTTGATTTGGAAAGTCCTGTGACTTGGTTGACAACGAGCTGTGAGCCGCATCGGAGGACGACTCGTCGTGCTCCGTATTTAAGAGAGTCCTGCAATTACGGCCTCGTACTCGGCCTCATTGTTAGTCATGTCGGGGCACCGTATGAACTGGCGAATGACTTCTCCTCTTGGGACCTCGAGTACGAGTCCCAGTCCAGATCCTGACGCGTTGGAAACGCCATCGGTGTATAGGACCCATAGGTCGGGTAAACTGGGAGAGGTACGAGAAGTTTCTTGCTCGGCCTCAGACATTATTTTTGCACTAAAATCAGCGACGAAGTCGGCGAGTACCTTTTATCGCTGTTCGCGGCTGATATGTTATATCATGCTCGCTCAATTCTATGGCCCACTTGGCTAATCTCCCCGACAGTTTGAGTTTATGTAGGATGCTCCTTAGGGGGAAGGTCGTGACCACCAATATGGGGTGACATTGAAAATAGGATCTAAGCTTTCGTGAAGCTATGACCAATGCCAAGGCCAACTTTTCGAGGTGGGGCTACCGTATTTTGGCGTCGACCAGGGTTTTGCTAATGTAATAGATTGGAGATTGCGTACCTTTGTTTTCACGGACCAGCATTACACTAACTGCGACCTCTGATACGGCCCAGTATATCAGGAGGCGCTCACCAGGTTCTGCTTTGGCGAGTATTGGGGGCGAAGATAAGTATGCCTTTAGTTCTCTTAGGGCCTCGATGTATTCTGAATTCCACTGGAGTCTGCTGTCCTTTTTAAGCACGTTGAAGAATTTGTGGCATCTGTCTGAGGATCGTGAGATGAACCTCAACAGGGCAGCTACACGGTCGTTAGCTTTTGTACCTGTTTCTTGCTGTTCAATACTTCGGGTATTCCCTCGATGGCTTTGATCTGGTCGGGATTGACCTCGATGCCTCGTTAAGACACCAGAAGATTGAGGAACTTGCCCGAGGTTACGCCGAAAGCACACTTTTCGGGGTTTAGCTTCATGCCGTATCGCCTTAGTATATCGAAGGCTTCCTTCAGATGGTCGATGTAATCTTCCTTCCTTTTTGATTTGACCAACATATCGTCTATGTAAACTTCCATTGTTTTGCCGAGTTAGTCCTTGAACATCTTGGTGATCAGCCTTTGATTAGTCACCCCAGCGTTTTTCAACCCAAATGGCATGACTCAGTAGCAGTATGTTCCTTGGTGGGTGATGAAGGTGGTCTTCTCCTGGTCCTCCTCCTCCATGAGGATCTGGTTGTAGCCTGAGTAGGCGTCCAAGAAGCTTAATAACTCGTGTCCCGCTGTTGCATCGATGAGCTGATCGATGTGAGGCAACGAGAAGGAATCTTTCGGACATGCTTTGTTTAAGTCCGTGAAGTCTACGTACATGTGGCATTTCCCGCTTTTCTTTTTCACCATGACCACATTGGCGACCCATTTGGGGTATTTAGACTCCCGAATGGAGCCGTTGCTGAGCAATTTCTCTACCTCTTCGTGGACGACCTCGTTGATTGTGGCGTTAAACTTTCTTCTGATTTGTCGTACTGGTGGGTAGAGTGGATCGACATTCAGCTTGTGTGTGGCAATGTCTTTCGGGATACCTAGCATATCTGCATGGGAGAAAGTAAAAAAATCGGCATTGTCAATTAAAAAGTTATGAAATTTATCTGGTTCTGAGAGTTTAAGGCCGATGTAGGCCTTTTTACTGAGGTCGTTGTTGTCTAGTTGAACGGGTTTGAGGTCTTCTATTGTTGACCCCGCGGCTTCCACGATGTCGGGATCCTTGATGACGTCTTTTGTTCATCGGATTCGGACCCCGACTTTGGTAATTGTTATTCTTCCGAGCCTGTTCCCTTTAACTATTGAGTGTGTGTACAATCTTGGGCGATGCGGTAGCATTCTGTTGTGCGATGTTTGCCTCGGATGCTGATATCCCCCACGGAGTAGGAAACTTGATTACTTGATATAAGCTTGACGGGATGGCCCTCATGGCGTGTATCCATGGTCGCCCTATGATGGCGTTGTAAGTTGTGTCCTGGTTCATGATATGAAACGTTGTTTCTAGGGTGACGCCTCCGGCCAGCACGGTAGCGTTATCTCTCCTGAGGTTCGCTCAAATGCATTGTTAAAACCTGTTAGCGTGATGCAGCGTGGTACTATTTTGTCCTCGAGTCTCATTTGTGTGAGAAATCGAGGGTGAAGAATACACGCACCGCTCCCTTCATCTACCGTTATTCTTTTTACATCAGTATCTGAAATACGTAAAGTAATGACAAGAGCATCGAAGTGAGGAAAGGTCAAACCGTGGGTATCTGACTTATTGAAGATGATACTGTTTTCGAGGTCATCATACCGTTCATGGGTGATCGACCGCTTCAGTTTATGTGTGGTGGTGAACTTTACGTGATAGATTGCTGCTCCGTCGCCTCCACCGATGATCATTTGGATGGTGTGGGTGTGAGCACGTGATTTTTCCCTCGCTCAAATATTCCTATAAAATTCATTAGAATTAGGATTTTTCTTTTATTATTTGAATTTTAGGGAAATTAATTGCATGATTTCGTGTTTGTTTGCATTTTGTGTGCATTTTAGTGGGCATAATTCATAGAAAATACAAAAATAACATATTTGCACTTAGAATTCGATTTTTATGTTTTTAGTTTTATTAGTTAATTAATATTACCAAAATAAGAGAAAAATAACAAAATAGTCATTTTTACATTTTTTGTTTAGCTTTCCTTTTAAATTGGGATTTAGTTGTTTTAGGAAAATTAATTAGTTTGATCTCAGTTTAATTCAAGTCTTTGTTACTTTTAATTTTAATTTTAATTGTTTCTTGCTTTTAACAAAAACAAAATCAAATGAAAATGAGATAAAAAGAAATAGAAAAAGAGAATAAATAAAAGATTAAAAAGAAAACAAAAAGAAGAGCAAATCAGGCCAGCTATTTTTTGGGCCAATATTCAAGTCAAACTCACCAGCCCAAGCCAATCCCTTCTCTAAACCCGGATTCAACCCAGCCCAAACCTTAGCCAACCCGGTCCAGACCCCTCCCCAATAAAACGACGTCATTTTCCATTGCAATCAATCCTGACCGTCTAGGTTATTTGATCTAACGGTCAGGAACTGATGGTTCTTAATATATATATGTCCTAATAACCCCCTACCCCCCCCCCCTTTCACCACCTCTCATTCTCTTCCTTGTAACGCCGGCATAGCACCACCACTTCTCCACCGTCCTCCGCCGCCCGCCGGAAATCGCCTCCGCCGGCGGCGATTCTCCGATGAACCCCAAAATTACACCATAGATGCTCCTCCACCTCCCCTTTCCAGATCTAGGTTTAGTTTCCTTCAAATCAAATTCTAGCTCCTCGAATATTGAATCAAAATCCCAGCCCAAAACCCTAACTCGTCCAAACCTCACCGAATTCACACCCCATACTCTCCTCACCCTCCTCTACCTAAATCCCAAACTAATTTTCCCCAAATCCAACTGAAACTTTCCGAATTTTAAATCTAGGGTTTTGATATGAACTAGTCGAATTTTCAAGGTTGCCAGGGTTCGAATTGGGTTCCAAATAAGGTTATGTGCTTGTTCTTGGCAAGAACAAGCATATAACATTATTTGGGGACTCAATTCAAGGTCAATCGAATGAAAGACCAAAATCAGTAAGTCCTCTCATTTGATTTTTTTTTTAATTTTATTTTGATATTCCCCTCCTTGATTAGTTGTTCTTCATGTTAATTGATTTAGAAATTTTAGGGTTTTAATTCATTTTTGTTTCTGGTGATTCTATTTTGTTTTAGTTCTTATTTTTTGGTTTAATTTTTTGTTCTGTTTTGATTTTTTGTTAGTTTGATTTTTGTTTCGATTAAATAATCCATTATGGCTGCTGTAATTTGATTTTAGTTTCAGGTTTGTTTGATTCCCATTAATTGTTAGATTTAATTTCATGATTAGTTACATTGTTAATTAGTTCAATTTTAGGATATGTTCGGTTATAGCTGAATGGCTTCCAGCCTTTAACTAA
>NW_017673265.1:0-27465 GCF_001879085.1 Nicotiana attenuata
TTATAACGCGTACCCAGTAAGCATCCAGTCTAACCTCGAAGAAGTAGTGACGAGGGGTCGACTCCGACACTTACTAGTGGTCCAATAATATCGGGTATAGTAAAGGGGGTGAGTAAACATGAAACAGAGTAAATATATGAAATGAACAAGTATAAAACACGTGATACAATTTTCCTCTTTAGAATTTTACTCAAGCTCTCAACTTAGCAAGTTCCCTCCGTAACCGGAGCATATATATAGATATGGTGAATTTCATTGAGGAAGTTGTCAGAATTCAAATCAGGAAAAAATTCCCTCAGATTCACTGGCTTCTAGCCAAATGTCACGCACGATATATATATATATATATATATATATATATATATATATATATATATATATATATATATATGCCGAGGCGTACGGTCCAATCCAACATAAAAGTAAACTATGTACTGCCAGAGGGTCGAATGGCACGAACCATAGATGATCTGTTAACCTGCCGAGGCGATCGGCCCGCTCCCATGAGAGTAGCAGAAGGAAGTACCCCGCTCGCGAATCATACGTGCGACGCGGTCAAATATAAATTTAACATTTAAAATTATGTTTCTTTCTTGATTCCTTTTCAAATTAAGGGAAATTCAACTTGTAGCTTTTAAGGCAATTACCCCGCTCGCAAAACATACATGCAATGCGGTTACACATAGATTTCTTAAGTTATTATAAGATTCCTCAATTTAAATTCCTTTCAGCACATTTATTACGCAACCTCAATCTTATTTCTTCGCAAGGCAAACAACAAACATAAATCAACAACAATATCAAAAAGGCATGATGTAGCCTACAACTACCTGGACATAGGCATAATAGTAGCTACGCATGTACTCTCGTCACCTTGTGCGTACGTAGCCCCCACAAATAGGAGAACATATTTAATTATTTCACCTATGGGGTTATTTCCCTCTTATAAGGTTAGAAAGGAGACTTACCTCGCTACGAAGTTCCGTATCCGGCTTCCAAGCCCTTCCGACGACTCAAACCGATGCTCAATGCTCCAAAACTAGCCAATAATTATGCAAACGCATTAATATACGCTCGAATACTCATTATAATCCAATTCATAATAATTTCTAACCCCGACCGAAAAGTCAATAAAAATCAACCTCAGCCCACGTGCCCGGATTCCGAAATTTTTCGAAGTTAAACACCCATAACCTCACGAACTCAAATATATAATTTACTCTCAATTTCATGTCCAAAATCGTAGTCAAAATCCAAGAATACAAATTTTTAGGTTTTCCTCAAAATTCCAAACTTCTACAAATTTCCATGTTAAAACCTATACATAGTCGATGTATTTAACTCAAAACTAGTGTAAACCACTTACCTCATGCTTGGTGGTGAAAATGGCACTACCAAGTTGCTCCAAAACCGGCTCCCATAGAGGAAATGGGGTTGAAATGAGTGAAACCCTCGTTTTAAAGAGACACACTGCCAGCCCCGACTTTCGCACCTGCGGTCACTTGACCGTTTTTTCGGTTTCGTAGGTGTGGCCCCAACTACCGCTTCTCCGGTCTTCCACAAGCTGCCCCCTTTCGCTTCTGCGCTTTCCCTTCCGCAGGTGCGGTCCCGCTTCTACGGCGAGATGACCGCATCTGCGGTCTCAGCTCTTCCAGCCCAAATCGCATCTTCGACCCTCATGGCCGCTTCAGCGACTCAGCACCTGCGGCCCAAGCCTCGAAGGTGCGGTTACACCAGAAGGCAGCTGCTTCATTTCTTCTTCAAATTCAAAATTTGATCCGTTAACCATCTAGAATCCAACCGAGGCCCTCGGGACCCCGACCAATCATACCAACCAGTCCCAAAACATAATGCGGACCTGCTCGAGGCCTCAAATCACATCAGACAATGTCAAAATCATGAATCACACCCTAATTCGAGCTTTATGAATTTTAGAACTTTAAATTTCTACATTCGATGTCGAAACCTCTCAAATCACGTCTGATTGACCTCAAATTTTGCACACAAGTCATATTCGACATTACAGACTTACTTCAACTTCCGAAATCGAAATTCGACCCCGTTATCAAAAAGTCCACGTCCGGTCAAACTTCTCAAATTAAATTTCTAACTTTAGCCAAATGACTCCAAAATGACCTACGGACCTCCAAATCCACTTCCGAACGCTCTCCCAATACCAGAATCACCAGACGGAGCTATTCCCAGACTCGAAAATCCCAAATGGACACCGATAGCATTGAAATGCATTTCAACCCAAATTTATGAAATTCTTCCAAAAATGCTAACTTCCACAATAGTCGCCGAAACGCTCCTGGGTTATTCAAAACCCGATCCGTGCATACGCCCAAGTCCGAAATCATCATACGAACCTGCTGAAACCTTTAAATCCTGATTCCGAGGTCGTTTACTCAAAATATTCAATCTTAGTAAATTCTTCCAACTTAAAGCTTCCGAAATGAAAATTCTTTGTCCAAAATCAACTCCGAACTTCCCGGAATTCAATTCCGACCATGCGTACAAGTCATAATACCTGAAGTGAAGCTGCTCATGGCCTCAAACTACCGAACGATGCGCTAGAGCTCAAAACGACCGGTCGGGTCGTTACATTCTCTCCCACTTAAACATACTTTCATCCTCGAACGTGCTGAGAACTGCGATGGAGTTGTCTGAAATCATTGGTTAACACCTCGTGCCCCTACCCGTGCTACTACCACTCACTTGAGCACATTAGCTCGAGCAAATCTGAAGATATTCTCTCCTATTCCAACAAATAAGCTTAGAGCCCAATTTCAACATCCAGAACTCTCTGCCAGGCATGCTTCCAACATACGAACACCGTATCAATTACTACACAATGCACCGATAAATGATTGCATACCTTTGCTGAATTCATACTATGCACTACATAACGCACATGACCATAACAACATCCCCTGATAACAATAGCCAAAATTCCACAAATCTGATGATCCCAATGCACCTCATGACATATATAAATCTTTTTCTAACCCTTTGCAATACCGTCACTACGGAGGAGATGTGTAGAAATTTATAACCAACTGCGAGTCAACAAATCATTGAGTCTATACTCCTGTCGAGAACCATCACCTCATTCTGAACCAAATAATGGTGTTTGCTCGTTAATATACTTCATATAATCCGATTGCATTGATCCTAGATCCACTAATCTCTTCTCACCTAGTACGAACTGCCCAGGAAATAAGCCACCCCAAGCATGACCAAAAGTCTCATATGATGCCACAATGTGCCAATAAGCTACAAACTTGAACGTGATACATAAGAAAAATGACTCTGGAAGGGACTACTCAACTCACACAACTAATACGAACCTTCCTTAGAAAATGGAAAGCAAAACACACAAAAATGGAATATGGGGGACTGTACTCAACACCACAGTTGCGGCGTGCAACCCGATCCAAACAACATACCCGTGGCGGCGTGCCATCCGATCCACACATAAAACTCACATAAGGAGATACTTACCGAGCTAAATTGCTCACTACCACAAAATACCGAATATCGGCCACAAGCACGCTAAGTGCATAATACCATCCCTGGGGAGAAAGACAGAGCCATGCGCTACAAAACTCAAGCACTACCGAGGTGCGATATATGATCTGAATCTCAAGAGCCATCCTGCGCACATGACACCATCGCTACGCGGAACCTCAGCACATAAGAAATTTATCAAGCCGTTCCACAACTCACACGGTACAATATAATATTACATGAAATAGCCGACGATGAAACAACATCCAACGTTCGAATACTCTTCCCATAAGGAGCGTTATGCTGAAATGAACACATCCGGCCTGATATAGAGCCCTCATTCACATTCAAATCCATCCACCGACCTCTAGCCGATTCTCATGGAAATCTTTACCCAACCTTTTCAGAGTAGTCAATGGATAAATATTGAGGCTTGAGCCCCCATCTATTAAGACTCTGGCGATGAATTTGTCCTCAAACGGTACTGTGATGTGCAACGCCATGTTGTGACTTAATCCTTCAGGTGGTAGTTCATCTTCATGAAAGGTGATCTTGTGGCTCTCCAGTACTTGCCCTACCATGTTGGCCATCTCTCCACTGGTGATGTTGTTAGGCACATAAGCTTCATTCAACACCTTCATCAGAGCATTCTTATGCGCCTCAGAATTTTATAGCAGCGACAGGATGGATATCTGGGCCGGAGTCTTGTTCAGATAATCAACGACAGAGTATTCTCTTGCTTGTACTTTCCTCCAGAGATCATCTGGACCAATCTCAATAACGGTTTGTTTGGTAGCAGCTTCCTTGCTTGTTCTTCCTAAATTCTAGGGTGTATAGATCCTTCTAGTTCTGGTCATCCCCTGTGCAGCACCAGATTCTTCCATCTTTGCTTTTCTTTTTCTCCTAGTTTCGGCAACATAATCCCAGGGTATGGCATTGGAATTGAAAGGTGGTATGGGTGCCACCGTCACAGTGAAGGGTGTGGCTACTTCAACTTCAAATGGAGTAGGTGTAGTTGCAGGTGCGGTTACTTCAATTTCAAACGGGACTGATGCGGCTACTTCAACTTCAATTGGTGGCTGTATCTGTACCACAATAGGTGTGAGTGTGACTGCAGGTTTAGGGTCATCACCTTCCTGAATAAGCCCAATCGACCCTTCAGGACCCCATTCTTCATCGGTTTCTATTACATTTACTCCTTCACCTCTATGATCTGGGAGGGGATTATTGCGGACATTTGGTGCGGCTTCCTTTGCTTGTATGACTTTGGTATCAATCAGGATTTGAATCTTGTATTTCAAAGTGCGGCATTCATCAATAGTATGCCCTTTCATGCCAGAATAGTATGCACATATTTTGTTTGGGTTGACCCACTAGGAGGAGTTTTCCATGGCAACAGCAGGAATAGGGGTAACATATCCGGCAACCTTCAATATTTCATGTAGTTGGTCAATGGGTTCGGCAATAGAGGTGTATTGTCTGGGCGGCCTGCGATCAAAATTGGGTCTGGGTTTTTGATAGTTTTGACGGGTTGGAGGTGAATGGTAATAGGCCGGCTGGGTGTTATAAGTGTGATAGGCGGTAGAGGGTTGAGAATATCTGGAAGGTGAAGGTTGGTATGCGGGTGGAGATGTTTGGTATGTGAATGGAGATTTTGGACCTTGGGCCACCATCACTGCCCCTACTTCTTTCTTCTTTGATATACCCCCTGACTGTAATGCTTTGTTCGTAGCCTGCTATGCCTCAAAATTGGTTACCATCCCACTCTTGATCCCTTCTTCAATCCTTTCCCCGAGTTTGATGATGTCGGAGAATTTGTGATTTTCGATAACCATTAACCTTTCATAGTATTGTGGATCCTGAGCCCTGACGAAGAATTTGTTCATCTGCTCTTCCACTAGTGCCGGCCTAAACTTTGCAGCTTCTGACCTCCATCGAGTAGCATACTCGCGAAAAGTCTCTGTTGGCTTCTTCTTGAGATTCTCTATGTAGAAGACATCCGGTGCATTCTCTGTGTTAAAACTGAATCGGTCCATGAAGTCCGACGCCATGCTTACCCAATTGACCCATTTCTTGGGATTTTGACTTATGTACCAAGATAGGGCGTCTCCAGTGAGACTCCTTATGAACAGCTTCATGCGAATCCTTTCATCTTTCCTAACTCCCACGAGCTTATCACAGTATGTTCTCTAATGTACCTTAGGGTCACCCGTTCCGTCAAACATCTCAAACTTAGGAGGTTTGTAACCCTCCGACAGTTCCACGTTTGGCTGAATGCATAGATCCCATAATTCAAACCTTCAATTCCTTTGCCTCTTTCAACACCTTGGACTCGGCTTGTGAGCTTTTTGAGTTCCCCTGCCATGTTCTTAATGAGCAGGTCCTTCTCGGCAGATTCTGGAGTATATGAGATTGGCTGAGTAGAGTGGGGTAAGGTCTCCATGTATATGGGATTGTTTTGGTGGGTGCCGGGGGTTAGAGTGTAGTGGTGATCATTAGCTGAATTTTGCGGATTAGGGATAGGTTGTGGGGTATTCTATGGAGTATGGTAAGTGGTTTGTGGGTATTGAGTAGGAAGATGTTGATGCTGAGGAGGAGTGGGTATTGGTGGAGGATTTTGGGGAGGTGTTGCGTATTGATGGGGTGCGAGAGGATTTTGTGGACGTTGGTTTGGTGTGTTTTGAGGAGGTGCTGGGTTTTGAGCATTTTGTTGGTTAACGCCTGGGACATTTAGGGTGAGGGAGAGGTTTACCAAGTTGCGGACCTGCTCAAGTTCCCCTTGCAATTCTAGTATTTTCTGTTCCAACCGTAGGACCAAATCATTCTGGGCTGGAGTACTTCGACAATCTGAAGTTTCAACATTCTCAGCATTTTCCTTTCAGATACCACTCATATCATCCATCATAGCTTTTCCCTTGCCTTTCGGATTACTTGGAGGAGGAGGATGTGGAGGGCCTCTGAATCTGGTGTGATATGCTGACGATGTCAACCTTGGGGAATGAGAATAATCAAAATAAAGAAAATGCAAAAAGGTAAACAAGTCAGTAGGGATTCTGAAAAGTATTTTCAGTATTTAAACACGTATTACAGGAATGTAAATTCGCATCCTAACTTGGGGAACCTCGTTGTGCCCGAGGCAGGCCTAGAGATAAATAGCTTTGGAGAGATTTATTGCCGATAAATGCCTCATTTCATTAATGTAATAAATAAGAAGAACCTAAAAACAACAATAACTAAATGAGTTACTAATGGCATTTTCCTTATTACATTCCAAAACGTTTCAGAAAAATAGCTAAATCTAATCTACTTGGTCCCGGAGGGACCTTCCCCATATTTGAATTTCTTGGCTCCGTCGATCAAATTCCCCAGGTCGTGCATGTCCAACAGAAGGTATGCCCTTGCTAGGTGTCCTCCCTCATTGCCTTCTGCATTCTGACAGTCTGCGAACCTTTTCCTCATCTTCCCTTCTAGTTCCATTAGACCCTGCTCCAAATACTCCAGCCTTTCTGTCGATCTTGTAGCTATTTCCTTCCACTCGTTAATTGACTCCATGTCGAACTTGTGTTGCTCCAAGTGCCTGGCTTCGGATTCAAGGACTCTCTTGCGCAGCCTCTCATACTTCACTGTGCTTCAGCGATTTCATCTATAACCCTGTTTCCTTGACCAACCCCTGGCTCGACTATTCCTGCTATGTTATCTTCCAACCATGATGGGTAGAAATACACATGACCTGTGTGATATCGATCTGGCTCGATGGTATCCTTTTCCACAATAATCTTCAAGTGCCACATGTGCTGGGCCTCACATTTGTATGGAATGGCGTCACCCTGAAAATCGGTTCTGTAATGACTCATTTTGGATACTCGTGGTATGATTTGTTTTCTACCAGCTTGTCTCATGACCCTGATAGGAACATAGGGGTGTATTCCCCATAACCCAATCAACACCAAATGCGGAACATCCCTGGATCTGATGATGAATTCATCGGTAGGGAACCACTCAAACATTAGGTGAACCTGGTCCTCGATCAGATTGCTGAAAATTTGTGCCCATTCTGTAGGATTCTCCGGCTGTGCAAATCTATCTGGATAAAGGTCATTCTTTTAGGATGGTGGAAAGCTATGTGATCGTTCCATGGTCTCCGTGGAAACTCTTGGCGGTATTGACCCCTCTAAAGATGTTCTAACAACCAAATCTATAGTAGCAAGTTACAACCCTCAAAGTGTTTGAACCCTTTCTTTTAACGATCCAGAGCCCGGTATATGTCTGCTACAATCATCGGGACAATAGTATAGGTTTTTCCCTCAATTCCCTCCATTAAAGCTTTGGTTACCATGGCCAACCTGGTGTGAATTTTGTCCCGTTGGCTTGGAAACACTATCATACCCAGAAAGCAGACGATGAATAGCAAAACCCTACGATGAGTCCAACCCAGGGAAGTGATGGAGAATTCATCATGAAAGATACGGTAAGATTTGCTGTGTCCATATCGTTCATAGAGGAAGTCGAAGGGTATGTAGGACTTCTTTAGGCACTCCAAGTCATCATTCTTTGTCAGACCCATCATCTTTAGAAAACCCCTAGTAGTGCGATTTTCTGGTACTAGTAAACCGGGACTATCCCATGGTAATCTAGCAAATCCTCCTATTTCCTCCAAAAGAGGAGTCATTTCTATATTGCCAAAACGGAATACAGCTCTTTCTCTGTCCCAGAACATAGTAGCAGCCTCGATCAGCATGTTGTTTGGTTGGATGTCCAAAAAGGAAGGTAGATTTCCAAGAACCCTTTTCACGTGATTTTTGTCGCTTGGCGAAAGGTTTTCCCACCAATCTAACAACAACGGTAGTATACTTCGGACCATGCCGAACCTGGGGACTTCGTGCCTCATTTTCTACAAAATAAATAGAGTTAGACCCTTGCCTCCTCTGGATTCGACTACTTATACATTAACGATTAGCATGTCGGCATTCATCTCTCCAAATAATGCACATATCGTGGTTGCGTCCGTTGGGATTATGGAAATCCCGGTGGACTTTGGATAAGGCTTTCTTAGAGGGTTATTATGCGGACAACATATTAAACCCAGGCTAGGTTTGATCATGATGCATGTACAGATATTATCAGAGTAAGGTTTTTATAGAAGTCTAGACTGGTACCCTCAAGCGGACAACTTGAGAGGGAAAGGCACGGAACTATCGACTGCACCGCTGATCGACTAGTTTTACCGCAAATAAGTCTTTCCAAATTTAAAGGGTGATTCGAGGAAGAGCGGACACTCATCAAGCGCCGCTATGTATTAATACGCACGAGTGGAATATGATGTTGAGCGTGGAGTTATGCAAATGAAAATAACATGTTGCCAAGTATTTGCATGATGAATAATGATAAAATGCGGTATTTAATAATTGTAAAGACATTTAAGAAAGAAAAACAAGGAGACAAGTCAGTTTCCATAGTAAAAGTGATAAAACAGGGAAGGGAAATCATAAATGAATGAAGATAGGCAAATAAATTCACATAGAGTGGAAAGGGGAAGGGGTGTGCAAGTATTAAAGACATGCTTAAAGACTAATTCACAAACAAGTTCGTTATGGTAAGAGCCTAAAGATATCCCAAGCAGAGTCGCCATGATGTCGCGCCCCCTTTTTCTCGCGAAATCGGGTTTCGACATTTCTCGGACAACTTCTTTTTTTAGGGTAGGGAATTGGAAGAGTCGCCACCTAACGGATTAAGGTGCGTTACGGCACCTAGAGCAATTAACTCATATAACCAGTTTACATCACCAGAGATCGGGTAAGGGCTCAAAATTACCTTGAGGGGAAGGTGTTGGCCACCCCTCGAGGTCCACAACGTTGGGTCCCGGCAGAACCTAAATTAAGCGAATTAGTCTTAAAAGGGGAAGAAAATAATTTGGACAAATACAATATTCAATTTATTTTAAACAGGAGTATAGGGGTGGTGTTGATACCCAATTTTTCCCATATATTTTTAATACATATATATACTTTCAGAATAGTACAAATGCATTTATAAGCATGCATAAGCATTTTTTTTTAAAATAATTTTTCTATAATTTTAAGAGCTCCAAAATCAATTTATTTCCTCTCTTTTATTTATAAAATATCCAATAATTTAGTCATCTAAATTCTTTGTTTATGCCAACATAGTGTTTAAATATTTTAGTGCATTTTTTACAATTATATTTACATTTTAAGGCTAAATTGCACATATTTGCAATAATAGCCATACTAATGCATAATTATATTATTTATGCATAAAATGATCTTTTATATTTTGAAAATGTTAAATAAATATTTTAAATTATTTTAGTACACGAAAGTATTTTTTGGAAATCATTTATTATTTTTAAAAATTATATAGTATTAAAAATGGCTATTTAAAATATGGCCTAATTTTATTTCAATTTCAGCCCCAACCTAACCCAATTACCCCCTACCCGTCCGACCCAAACCCAGACCCAAATACCGGTTAATTTCAACCCGCCCCCCTAACGTTCAATCCTGGCCGTTGATCTCATAAGATCAACGGCCCTAAATCAACTGACCCTTTTTAATATAGCAAAAACCCCTAACCCTACCCATTTCTTCCACACCCGCCGCCCTCATACGCTCTCACCTCTCTAACCCTAGCACCGTTACCTGTTATCTCCTCCGATTCCGACCTAAAATGGAATCAGCCATGGATTCCCTTACATTATCGGTCTCTCTCCACCGCTGGTTACTTGTCTACGACCCTATTTAGTTGCTTCTTAACATGGCAAAGCAAATCTGGCCAAGCTCGAGCCAGACCTCCTTCAAAATCTTTCATGCCTTGACTATTTTTGCTTATGTTCACCCTAATACCTGTGAGTACGAATATTTTCATATTTTAGGGTTTCAAATCTCCGGTTTAAACCAGATATGGTTCAACCTCTGTTTATTTTATGAATCTGGCTAGTTTTTAGGGGAATCTGTTTAGATCTTCTCAGATCTGAAACAGTTTCCTGTTTATTTTGGTATCTCTTCTTTAATTTCAGAGTTGATTCTTGCCTTATTTAGCCTAGCCCTTAATTACTAATTGATTCCATATGTAACTTTTCTTAAATTAAGTAATACTAGTCTGATTTTGTGGCTAATTTGTTCATGACTGTTTTCATTTGATAGATTGTCTGATTATTTCTTACCTTATTAACCTGGTTTTGATTTACTAAGGGATTTCGTGTGAAACTTCCCTAAATTAGGTACCAATTATGGGATTCTGGACCCTTAATTGATTCGTGACTGATTGTTAATTGATTTCCCATACCTTGTGTGCATGTTATTGGCTCATTGCCTTATGTGTCCTACTCTATTGCATACTATAAAACTCTCCCCCATTGTTCTGGTTCTGACAGGAACATTAGTTCACAACTCCTCACACACTTAAAGCTTTTCTGCTCTCTTTCTTGTTACTTGCTACTATTACTGAATTAGCTGGCTGCAAGCCAAGGCTAATCATTTCACCCTATTGCTCTTCACTTTGTGTTCATTCTCCTTAACTGGTATGTTCTGATTTCAATTCATGTCCTAAACACTATGTGTTTTTTCTTGCTATTTTAGTTTACTAGTTACCAGTCCGTTCTTGCCTATTATCTGACCTTTCAATATGTAACTAGCCTGTTTGGATCACTGTTAGTTCTGTCCTAATTCAAATATGTGATCAGCATGATATGAGCTTGTCCATTCCTTGTAGTATGTACTGGCAGTACTCTATTAGTATATGTTTGAATGGTTATGTGTTAGTTGGTTTCTGGTTTGCACCTGTTTTTCCAAAATTGATTTGTTACCCTAAGTTATTCTGATGCTATGCCCAATCATGTATAGTACTTCTATGTCCTCACTGTTGCTATGAAATCCTATACTATGTCATCTCCCAATCCCATGAACCCCCCTAAGCACTTCTGATTCTATAACTATGTCCTAATTAGCACCTCTGGAATCTATGCCTTACTGCTTGCACTGTTAGCTACTCCTTGATTACAAAAGACTTCTATTTATTATATGTTCATTATGTGTATTATATGTCCCCAAATCCCAATTCCCTTGTATGAATCATGTGGTCAGGACTCTGTTTCTCTGTGATTGATCTTTTGTTTGTTTGATTACACAATTCTTGTCAAAATTATTTTACTGCTGAACAACTCTCCTATTTTTATAAAACTACCTCACTTGAGTCATTTTCAATACTGTGCTTCCTACCAAACCTTTTCAAACTATGTCCATCACTCTCACTCCACTCTTAAGTCCGTAGGTTCTGCCCCTCCAGTGTGTGACTGCCTTGGGATCCTTGTGAGATCCCTCTGAACTCTGATGCACTGGGGCTGGCCCTTCCACACTGCACTTACTCAGTTTTGGTTATGAAGTCTGGGTGTGAGCACTGCCCGGGATCCTTGAGGTCCTTTGGGAACTCTGACACACCTGGACATGAAATTGGCTATGGCATCTTGGCATTTGAGGCTATGGAAGATCTGGTATCTTCAGGATACACTTGGGCTTGCTTCAGGCTCCCTATAGTTAACTTCTTCTTTTTCTTCATTTGTTTATGTAATTTGTTCAGCTGGTCTGTAATAATTATTTGTAAACAAATGTTGGAGATGGCTAGTGAAACGGGAGGGGTAGCTATATAATTCTATTAATATCGGTGGGGTAGAAAGCATGTCGTAGGCTTTACATTATTTATATCTGCATTAGAATCCATGTTTTAGGATCTATACACTCATCCAAATCATGCAAAATATGCACTAGATATCATGTTCCTAGGATTTCATGCCTACTATTTTAGCATCTCATCCGTCACTAATCCATGTCTCATGTCTATCACTTAGAAATCCTGCTCCTAGGACAATAATAACATTTGCATAAAAGCTGTTACTCTTGTGAATTCAGAAGTCATATTTCAATAATTCTACAACTCTTGTGTGCATTTAGAAATCATGCCTTAGGGCTCCTGTTTTTAACCGTCCTGCCATTTGCGTATGCATGTTAGATACCGTGTTCTAGGATCCTGTTTGCATTTTTGTTTAAGACGCCTAGTTAATCACCGATTCATGAAAAGGTAATAAAATACTCTCACATTGTGATGTTTTCTGAATAAAACTGGCAATAATCTCTGCATTCTCAGATTCGTATCAACTAGAACGACATGCTCTCATGGTAAAATGGCTTCTGAACTGTAATGATTTTGGTAATTATTATGCATGATCCCACGCCTAGGCAAGCCTTAGGTGATGAATCTTTATAAAACGGGAAAAACTGTTTTGCTTATGTTTACTGCCTAAAGATTCTCAGGTTTGAAATCAGTAGGCAAGCTAATAGGTTTTCGTCACATGGTCCTAATTCGATACTGTATACTATCAGCACCTCTAGATATCATGTTCTAAGTTTTATTAAATACCCGAAACAATTGTTTAAGACGTGCAATTATTTGCTTTGCTTGTGGAGTTAAAATGAGAGCCATTATTTGTTCCCTCTCTATGTGCAGTCCTATTTGTTTTGGTTGATGCTTAGACTTTTCTCCTTTAAGTAACCTAGGATGGTCTAGAACTGCTCCAAAATAGAGGTCCAAAATACCTCCAGGGCCACGAGGAAGGTATGGGTAGTGCACGCATAGGACATTTTCAAGGTTGCTAGAACGCTTTAGGCTATGACCAAGGGGAGGGAATTGGGTAGTAAGGATATGATGACTACGCGCTAATGTCACGTGTAGCGCCTCATTGTGGAGTGATTACCGGGCATTGTGTGGGGTGATCCTGTAGGCTAACCAACCGAGGACCCCTCTTTCCAATTCCCGATGTTTAAACTTTACTTTTTCTCTATATATGCAACTTGTTCAAATCCCTTCCTTTTTGTCTCCTTATTTGAGTCATACAATGCCCGAAACATGCCTTATTTGCAAGTATGTGTTTAAACTATTTATTTGTTTAAAGGACTAATTCATAAGTATAAGTTCGGCCGGGATCCACCGTTGTGGACCGAGAGGGGTGCCTAACACCTTCCCCTCAAGGTTATTTCGAGCCCTTACCCTAAATCTCTGGTAATGCAAACTAGACTAAGAGTTAATCGCTCTAGGTGCCCTAACGCACCATAATCCGTTAGGTGGCGACTCTTCAAAAATCCAAATTCCCAAAAGGAAATGAGTTATTACCCCCCATGGAATGTCGGAACCCGAACTTCTCCCCGCGAGGAGGAGAAAAAGGGGGCGCGACAGCATGGCAACTCTGCTGGGGATATTATTAGGCTCTTACCATAACGAACTTATCTTTGCGAATTAGTCCAAGCATGATTCATCTCGTACCCTTTCCCTTTATTTGAATCTAACTGTCTTTTTTTTTAAAGCATTTATGATTCTTTTATTCCTGAAACTGACTTGTCTCTTTGTTTTCTTTCTGTAACTGTCTTTCAATTATTTAAATACTGCATTTATTATTTTCTTACGTGCAAATACTTGAAAAAATGCTATTTATTGTTGCATATACTCCACATCATATTCCACTCGTGCGTATCAAAATCCTATAGCAACGCTTGATGAGTGGTTGCGCTCTTCCTATTTATTACCCTTAAATTCGGAAAGGCTTATTTGCGGTAAAACTAGTCAATCAGCAGTGCAGTCGACGGTTCCGTGCCTTCCCCCTCAAGTTGTCCGCTTGAGGGTACCGGTCTAGACCCCCATAGTAACCTTACTCTATTCAAAATTGTGCATGCATCATGGTCAAACCTAGCCGGATTAATATGTTGTCCACATACTAATCCTTTAAGACAAGCCTTATCCAAAAGTCCACTGGGATTTCCATAATCCCAACGGACGCAACCACGTACTGTGCATTAATTAGGAGAACTAAATGCCAATATGTTAATCATGAATGTATAAATAGTCGAGTCTGGTGGGGGATAAGGGACTAACCCTTTTGTTTTGCAGAAAATGAGGCACGAGGTCCCCAGATTCGGTATGGTTAGCAACATCCCACCATTGCTACTAGATTGGTGGGAGGACCTTTCCTCAAGTGACAAGAAACACGTAAGAAAGTACTTGAGCAATCTACCTTCTAGACATTGAGCCAAACAAGAGGTTGATCGAGGCTGCCACTTTATTCTAGGATAGTGAAAGGGCTGTGTTTCATTTTGGCGACATGGAAATGACACCACTTCTAGAGGAAATTGGAGGGCTTACGGGATTGACTTAGGATAGCCCCGGGTTATTGGTGCAGGAGAACCATACTGGTAAAGGGTTCTTAAAGATGATGGGGTTAAAGAAAAATGCTGACTTGAGATGCCTGAAGGAATCTTACATACCCTTCGAGTATCTGTATGAGAGGTACGGCCATAGCAAGTCCTTCCATACTTACCATGACGAGATCTCTCTCACTTCTCTGGGCCATATCCACCGCAGAGCGTGTTCATTGTATGCTTCCTGGGCCTGATAGTGTTCCCAATGAAAAAGGAAAGAATCCACACTAGGTTGGCCATGGTCGCCAAGACTTTGATGGAAGGGATCAATGGACAGACACACACCATAGTCCCCATGATCATAGCTGACATCTACAGGGCTCGGGAGCTCTGTTAAAGAGGGGTCCCAGCATTTCGAGGGTTGTAACCTGTTGGTGCAGTTGTGGTTACTAGAACATCTTCAAAAGGGCCAGTATCGCCAAGAGTTTCCACGAAGGGCTTGGAATGACCATATCGCCTTCCATTACCCTAAGCGGGTGACCTACATTCCGGACAGGTTTGCTCAGCTGGAGAGTGCCAAAGAGTGGGTGGAATTTTTCGACAATCTGACTAAGGAGCAAGTGCAATGGATGTTTGAATGGTTCACGATAGACGAGTTCATCATCAGGTCCAGAGACGCTCCACACTTGGTGCTGATTGGGTTGAGAGGGATATACCCTTATGTCCCTATCCGAGTTATGAGGCAAGCAGGCAGGAAACAGGTTGTACCAAGGGTTGCCAAGATGAGTCATTTCAGAGCACACTTTCAACACGACGATGTCCCTTACAAGTGCCAAGCCCAGCATATGTGGCACTGTAAGATCATTGTGGAAAAGAACACCATTGAGCCCGACAGGTATCATGCAGGGTGCGAACCTCTCTACCCGGCGTGGTTAGAAGACAATCTAAAAGGAATGGTGATGCCAGGAGCCGGTCGAGGAAACAGAATCATAGACGAAGAAGCTGAAGCTCAAGTCAAGTACAACAGGCTGCGCAAGAGGGTCCACGACTCTGAGAATGAGCACCAAGAAATACATGAGAGAAATGTGAGATTGATTGAGGAATGGAAAGAAATGGCGATCACCTCCAACAGGAAGCTGGAATATCTAGAGCAAGGAATAGTGGAACTGGAGGGTAAGGTCATAAAGAGGATTGAGGATTGCCAGAACACTGAAGGAGCTGAAGGAGGACATCTGGCCAGAGCATACTTGCTGCTGGGTCTGCGCGAGCTGGGAGACCTGTACAATGGAGTCAGGAAGATCGAATCTGGGGAAGGTCCTTCTGGGACCAAATAGGCTAGATTTACTTGCTTTCCTAAAATGTAATAAGGCCAAGTGCCAGTAGTGATTATCTTTGTCTATCATCTTAGTGCCGTTTTGGGATTCGTCTATTTTTATATTATGAAATGAGGCATTTGTTGGCATCTAAGTTCTACAGAGCTATTTGTCGCTAGGCCTACCTCGGGCACAATGAGGCTCCCAAATTAGGACGCGAATTTGCATTCCCGCAATACGTGTTTAAATACTGCAACATTTCAAAATCCTTACTAACTTGTTACCTTTTGTTTTTCCTTATTTTGATTATTCTCATCCCCTTAGGTTCGTTCATTCATACTGGCATCGTTAGCGTATCATACCAGATCTAGAGGCCCTCCACCTCCTCCTCCTCCAAGCAATACAAAAGCCAGAGGGATAACAAAAATGGACGACTTAAGCGGTATTCGAAAGGAGAGTGTTGAGAACGCAGAAACTTCAGACGGTCGGAGTACTCCGGCACCAAATGATCTAGTCTTGAGATTGGAACAAAAGATACTGGAGCTACAAGGAGAGCTAGTGCAGGTTCGCAACTTGGCGAATTTATCACTCACCCTGAACATCCCCGACATCAATCAGCAAAACACAAAGAACCCAGTACCTCCCCAAAACACACCAAACCAACATCCACAAAACCCTCCTGCACCACATCAATACACAGCCCCACCACAAAATCTCAATCCCTTACCAGCACCAAGTCCACCGCAACACCACTACCATCAATCCAGTACCCACCAATCGTTACTTACCACACTCCCAAAAATACACCCCAATCCATTCCCGACCCTCAAAACTCAACCAACGACCATCACTACACCCAAGTCCCTGGCACTCATCAGAACAACCCCATATATGTGAAGACCATACCTCACTCTACTCAGCCCACTTCCTATACACCAGAATCCTCAGAGAAGGACCAGCTCATTAAAAACATGGCTGAAGAACTCAAGAAATTGACGAGCCGGGTTCAGGGTGTCGAAGGAGGCAAAGGAATAGAAGGGTTGAACTATGAAGACTTATGCATACAGCCAGATATAGAACTGTCGGAGGGGTACAAACCTCCTAAGTTCGGGATGTTCGACGGCACAAGTGATCCTAAGGTCCATCTAAGGACATATTGTGACAAGCTTGTCGGAGTCCGAAAGGATGAGAAGATCCAGATGAAACTCTTCATGAGGAGTCTTACTGGTGACGCTTTGTCCTGGTATATTAGCCAGGATCCCAAGAAATGGTCCAAATGGGTAGGTATGGCATCGAATTTCATGGACCGATTCAGGTTCAACACAGAAAATGCACCCAATGTTTTTTACATCAAGAATCTCAAGAAGAAACCCACTGAGACTTTCCGCGAGTATGCTACTCGCTGGAGGTCGGAAGCGGCCAAGGTCAGGCCATCTTTGGACGAAGAACAGATGAACAAGTTCTTCGTCAGGGCACAGGACCCGCAGTATTACGAAAGGTTGATGGTTATTGAAAATCATAAATTCTCCGATATCATCAAGCTTGGGGAAAGGATTGAGGAAGGCATTAAGAGCAGGATGGTAACGAATTTTGAGGCATTACGGGCCACAAATAAAGCATTGCAATCAGGCGGCATATCAAAGAAGAAAGACGTTGGGGCAGTAATGGTGGCTCAAGGCCCGAAATCTCCACTTACCTATCGAACACCTCCACCCACATATCAAACACCTCCATCCACATACCAAGCATTACCACCCACATATAAACCATCATCTCCCAGATATTCCCAACCAGCCACTGTCTATCATACCTACAACTCCCAACCACTTCATTTCCAATCGCCTCTGACTCGCCAAAATTATCCAAGACCAAGACCCAATTTCGACCGCAAGACACTCAGACAATACACCGCCATCACTGAACCCATTGACCAGCTATATGAAAGATTAAAAGCCGCAGGTTATGTCACACCTGTTCCCGTTGTGGCACTAGAGAATCCATCCCAATGGGTCAATCCTAATAAAACTTGTGCATACCATTCCGGTATGAAGGGGCACACCACTGACGAGTGTCGAGCATTGAAAGACAAGATCCAGACACTGATTGACAACAAAGTTATACAGGCAAAGGAGGCTACACCCAATGTTCGCAACAACCCTCTCCCTGATCATAGAGGTGGTGGAATACATGTGATAGAGACGAACGAAAAATGGGACCTTGAGGGGTCGATTGGGCTCATTCGGGAAGGTGATCACTTCAAACCACTAGTCACACTTACCCCTATTGTGGTACAGACTCAGTAACCAATCGAGGTCGAGGTAGCCACATCAGTTCCATTTGAGGTAGAGGTGGCTCCACCCGCAGCCACCCCTATTCCGTTTGAAGTAGAAGTGGTCGCACCATTCACGGTGACAGTATCAACCACGTCCTCTTTCCACTCAAAAGAGATACCTAGGGATTATGTTGCCGAAGCTAGACGCAAAGGAAAGGCAAAGATGGAGGAATCCGATGCCGCACAAGGAATGACCAGGACCCGAAGAATCTATACCCCTGAGCACCTGGGAGGACTAAGTAAGGATGTCATTGCCAAGCAACCTGTCATTGAAATAGGGCCCGACGACCTTTGGAGGAAAGTGCAAGCAAAGGAGTATTCTGTCATCGATCATTTAAACAAAACCCCAGCTCAGATATCCATCCTGTCATTGTTACATAATTTAGAAGCACACAAGAATGCTTTGATGAAAGTGTTGAGCGAAGCTTACGTGCCTAATAACATCACCAGTGGAGAGATGTCTAATATGGTGGGACAAGTGTTGGAAAGTCACAAAATTACTTTCCATTAGGATGAGTTGCCACCGGAGGGTCTGAATCACAACAAGGCACTGCACATTACAGTGCGATGCGAAGACTACTTCATTGCCAGGGTCTTGGTCGACGGAGGTTCAAGCCTCAATATTTGTCCGTTGGACACTTTGAAAAGATTGGACAAAGGTTTTCATGAAATACGGACAGGAAGCATGAATGTGAAAGCTTTCGATGGGTCTCAAAGGGCCACAATCGGGGAAATCAACCTTTGCTTGCAAATGGGACCAACTTGGTTCGACGTCGAGTTTCAGGTGCTCGACATACCAGCCTCATATAATCTTCTGTTAGGCCGACCATGGATCCATGCTGTTGGAGCCATGCCTTCCACACTACATCAAGCCGTAAAGTTCGAATGGAATCGTCAGGAGGTGATCATTCACGGAGATGGGAGTAACCCCATTTACACCAGTCAAACCATCCCAGTTATTGGAAATAGGAGAAGGCTAGGAGGGGAAACCTATCATCACATTGAACGTCTCAACGCCGTCGAAAAGGATAAATGGTGGAGCAGTAAAATAGAAAGCATAGTAGCATGGTCTGGGTATGAACCCGGCAAAGGGCTTGGGAAGAATCTCCAAGGTATCACTAAGCCAATACAGTTGAAGGGTTATGGTACTACCTTTGGGCTTGGATATCAATACACATGGCAAGAGTATAATGATTGGTCGCCTCCATGGCGTGGACCGTACTACCCTCTTGAGCAACCAGTGCCACGCTTGGAGCAAGCTTTTCACCAAGCTGATACAATATGGGGGACTGCAGAAGAGGAAGCACTAGCTGGGTTGAAGAATTTGTTCTTGGAAGATGAAGACATGGACTGCAGTGCAATAATTGAGGAGGGGGAGGAGGAAGAAGGCCTCACTATTCAGATTGTGGAGAGAGGAGTTGTTCTCAAGAACTGGACCGCAACACCATCCCGGGCCCGCCGAGTCCCTAGGTAGCTTGGCAGATTTTATTTCTAAAGCCATTCTAGGCACTTAAAATTTTCAGTAACTTTGTTTTTAAAGACTTGTTTTGTTTCAAAATAAATGCTCAATTCATCGAGCCGTATTAAGCCTGGATGTTGTTTAATTTTTATCAAATGCATTTGCTCTTTATTATTCATTACTATTTTCTACACTTTTCTTTCTACAGCATTATTATTACTTTTCCTGATGAACCGGTGACTGTGAAATGTAATGAGGCAACGCAACATGAGGATAGTGATTCGGATGAAGAAGACGAGATACCCGAAGAAGTTGTCAGGGAGGTGGAAAACTTTGAGAATAAGCCTAAGTTCAATCTGGACGAAACCGAAGCAGTAAACCTGGGGGATGCCGAGACCGTCAAAGAGACTCGCATCAGCATTCACTTATCACCAACAGAGAAGGAAGAGTACATCCATTTCCTAAAAGAATATGAGGACATTTTTGCATGGTCATATGATGATATGACAGGTTTGAGCACGCCCATAGTGGCTCAAAAGTTACCTACCAATCCAATGTGCCCGCCGGTGAAGCAGAAACTTAGAAAGTTCAAACCAGACATGAGCCTGAAAATCAAGGAGGAGGTTACCAAGCAGATCAAAGCCAAGGTTCTCAGGTGGTTGAGTACACAACTTGGTTAGCCAATGTTGTGCCAGTTCCGAAGAAAGATGGGAAAGTCAGAGTATGTGTTGACTATCAGGATTTAAACATAGCAAGTCCCAAGGACAATTTTCCACTGCCAAACATACACAACCTGATCGATAGTTGCGCCAAACATGAACTCCAATCTTTTGTAGATTGCTTCGCGGGTTATCACCAGATTTGGATGGACGAGGAGGACGCAGAGAAAACAGCTTTTATTACACCATGGGGGGTATACTGCTGCAAGATGATGACGTTCGGTCTAAAGAATGCTGGGGCCACCTACATGAGAGCCATGACAACCATCATCCATGATATGATACACAAGGAGATAGAAGTGTATGTGGACGACGTCATTATCAAATCCAAGAAGGCCACAAACCACATAGCAGACTTGAGAAAGTTCTTCAACAGGCTAAGGAGGTACAATTTGAAACTGAACCCACAAAGTGTGCATTCGGGGTTCCCGCAGGAAAGTTATTGGGATTCATCGTCAGTCGTCGAGGGATCGAGCTGGATCCATCTAAAGTCAAGGCTATTCAGGAGTTACCACCACCTAAAAGCAAATAGGACGTGATGAGCTTCTTAGGATGTCTCAACTATATCAGTCGATTCACAGCACAGTCCACAGTCATATCTGAACCCATCTTCAAGATGCTGAGGAAAGATGCCGAAACAAGCTGGACCGAGGACTGATAGGAAGCTTTTGACAAGATCAAGGAGTACCTGTCCACACCACCAGTGCTGGTCCTGCCAGAACCGGGATGACCTTTGTTACTCTATCTATCTATATTGGATGGAGCCTTCGGATGTGCTTTGGGACAACATGATGAGGCATGAAATAAGGAGCATGCCATATACTACCTGAGTAAGAAGTTCACACCTTACGAAGCATGATACACTCTGTTAGAACGCACTTGCTGTCCTTTGACCTGGACAGCTCAGAAATTGAGGCACTACTTCTGTGCCTACACTACATACCTCATACCAGGATGGACCCTGTGAAGTACATATTCCAGAAACCCATGCCGATTGGAAAGTTGGCCAAATGGCAGATACTATTAAGTGAGTTCAATATCGTCTACGTAACTCAAAAGGCGGTCAAAGGACAAGCATTGGCAGATCACCTTGCTGAAAATTCGGTGGGAGGATCATACAAACCTTTGAAAACATACTTTCCTGATGAAGAAGTGTCATTCGTAGGAGAAGACATTACTGAAGCATATGACGGTTGGAGGATGTTCTTTGATGGAGCTGCAAATTTTAAAGGGGTAGGCATTGGAGCAGTTTTGGTATCAGAAACAGGTCAATATTATTCGGTATCTGCTAAACTCAGATTTCCCTGCACTAACAACATGGCAGAGTATGAAGCTTACATACTAGGGATCAATATGGCAGTCGACATGAACATTCAGGAGCTGCTGGTAATTGGGGATTCAGATTTGCTCGTGCACCAGGTACAAGGAGAGTGGGCCACCAAGAATTCCAAGATATTACCATATCTGCACCATGTGTAGGAATTGAGAAAGAGGTTCACCAAGATAGAGTTTCGGCATGTACCCAGAATTTAGAATGAGTTTGCCGATGCATTGGCCACCTTGTCATCTATGATACAGCATCCAGACAAGAATTATATTGATCCCATTCCGGTGAGGATCCATAATTAGCCGGCATATTGTACTCATGTCGAGAAAGAAACAGATGGAAAGCCTTGGTTCCATGATATCAAGGAGTATTTGTCAAAGGCGGAATAATCACACTCAGAAATGCACACTTTGGAGATTGTCGAATCAGTTCTGCCACAGCGAAGGAAACTTGTACAGAAGAACTCCTGATTTAGGATTGCTAAGATGTGTCAGACGGTCAGAAATCGGTTAAGAAACTGGGGCAAAACTTTGAGAAGGAATCTCAAAATTCCGAAGAGGGTTCAGCAAGGCCTATTATCTGCAAACGGTCAAAAGACCATCTACCAAACTGGGGCAGAATTTTGAGGAGGACCCTCAAAATTCCAATATAGGAGAGCTGCAATGCCTTTGAGATGTGTTACAGTCACTGCTTCATCTAACACTTAACATTTCAATATGTTTCTAAATAACTCTGTTTTTATCAGTATTTGCATATTTTCGAAAACTCTATTTCGGTAACAGTCAAGGTACCCAGGAAACTCAAAAGGCCTCCAGAACAGAGCAAACTCTATTTCTGTTTTTGCTACTCCCTATTTTCATAAGGCTAATCCTTGCCTTCCTATCTGCATGAGGCTAATCCCTACCTCCCTAATCGCATGAGGCTATTCCTTGCCTCCATGTTTGCATGAGGCTAATTCCTGCCTCCCTATCTGCATGAGGCTAATCCCTGCCTCCATACTTGCATGCGGATAATCCTTGCCTCCCTATTTGCATAAGGCTAATCCCTGCCTTCCCATCTGCATAAGGCTAATCCTTGTCTCCCTACCTGCATGAGGCTAATCCTTGCCTCCCTATTTGCATAAGGCTAATCCTTGCCTTCCTATCTGTATGAGGCTAATCCCTGCCTCCCTAATCGTATGAGGCTAATCCTTGCCTCCACGTTTGCATGAGGCTAATCCCTGCTGTCGACGCCCCCTTTTTCCTCTTTTAAAAAGCAAAATCGGGTTTACGATATTTGGGCGGACAACTCCTTCCCCTTTTGGGAATTGGGTTTTGGAGTTTGAAGAGTCGCCACCTAATGATCAAGTGCATTAGGACACTAAGAAGGGTTTGAGTTGGAAAACCAGAGTTTGGGTAAAGGCTAGAAATTATCTCGAGGGGAAGGTGTTAGGCACCCATCAAGATCCACCAGTATGGTTCCCGGACATGCTACAATTGTGACTTTAAAGCAAGTAAGCATACAAGACAAATTTCACATAAGGACCTCAAGTAGATATATATAATGGTTACTAAGCATGCTGAAATTTTGAATAGGTGATTTCCTAGTTATTTGAAAGAATGTCTAAGTGCAAAAAAAAGGTCCAAATAATGAATATAAACAATCAGATACAGAAGTGGGTGAGCAGAAAATTTTATTTAGAAGAAGAGGACAGTGCAAAAATTAAAGGGGAAATTTTATTGACTGAAACAAAATGCAGAATTTTAAAGAACTGAAAATTGTCAATCTAAAATAATTACATAAAGGAAGGGGGGTCCTAGGTTTGTAAAATACATGGATCATCCACACAACACCGGTAGTCAATCGTACGCATGGTGTTATCGCGTGATCATCATCTCCATATCTACCCTTCCCACCCCGTTGAGGTATTGAAGCGCAGAATGTTATCGTTACTTATTGCATGCTATTACCCGTCCCGATCCTATCAGTTCCGGAGGAATTGGAACTACTAGTACTAAAGGGAAGGGAATTGGGGCTTTTCAGAAGTTCAAGAAAGGATAAAAAATCTAGGCGACAATCAAAACATATAGTCAAATAGGGAGAGACAAACAGCAATTAGGGCTCAGACAGGCCTCCTCACTTAAATGCAAATACATAGCATGACTTCAGATACTGGTTAGGTCTTTAATTAAATTAAGGCGTAGGATAGGCTGATTCATCACACATTTCTCATATGAGGAGTCCGAATTAGTCTTGACTAGATGTAGTTATCAGAACTGATACAATTAATCAATTACCTACTGGCTTGCCTAGGTGAGATCTGTGATCAGGATATCTAACAAGGTAGAAGGCGTATTGATTTTATGGAGGGTTATTGATTTTAGAAATAAACAAAAGTTCTGCAGATGTTAAAACGACTTTACCACTGATTCTAGACTTACTAGCGAGATGGACGATTCATATTCAGTTGGTTTGCTCCTATAGGCATGATCTCTAAGTGTCATTAGTTTTAAAATAGTTATATAAATGCAAGAGTCCTATAGATGTCTAGAATGAGTTGGTTATTATTAAGCCTAAGATTGTTTGCCTAATGGTGTGTATATGCAGAAAAACATAAGGCATGATTTTATATGCAGAACCTATTGGCATGATCTCTAAAATGCGGAAATGCAGAAGTGCAGAAGCGTAGAAAAACTTATAGGCATGTTTTCTAAACACAGAAGTGCAGAAATTGTGAATGACCTATAGGCAGGTTTTCTACATGCAGAAATGCAGAATTATAAAAGATCATATAGGCATGCTTTCTACCCTTTACGTGCATTCAATCCCCCATCCCTTTTCACTATCCATCCCCAATACTTATTACAAAGTTATTATATACCGAATGGATCAAAAAGAAAGTAAAAAAATTACAGCAGCGGTTACAGCTACATCTAATCAGCCTAATTCAGACTCAAAGTCCAACAATATGAGATAAACCAACTTCCAGGATCAGATTTCCAAAAGACTTTCTCATAGGGGGTGAAGCAGATTACAGCATGTAAGCAATAAAGTAAACAAGAAGCCTGAAGCTGTAAAGTAAACACATAGGGGGTGAAGCAGAATATTTAAACAAAGGACATACCAGTTTCAAAGAAAATAAGTAAGCAAAAGTAGCCTTGAAAAAGCCGAATTGCAAACAGCAGTTCCAAAGGATCTCAAGTAAAGCAGGATTAGAAAAACAGTATTGCTCGAAAAGTGAGTTCCGTGTGTGAGTGGTGTATTTTCGTGTGTTTCTGATTATGAGAGAATTCCCTGATGATAGAAAGAGGGAGGACTAGGTCCTTATATAGTTTTTGAAAACAAAGTAAGGCAGGCAAAGAGTGCACAAACATAGAAACCAATCAATTAGTATCAATTAAGACAACTAGACTCCTTTAATTAGGGGGTCTAGGTCAAACGGCTAATTGAGATGAAATAAGGAGAAAAAATCAGTTTTAAGGCTCGATTAAGGTAAGGAAACCATGTAGTGCACAAATAGGGTCACATACATAGTTGGTAATTAAGGAAAGATGGAATAGTAGTGCTCTTTATAAAGTAAAAATAAGGTATCAGTTTGAAAATCAATCAAAAGGGTCCCGGATCCTATTGTAATCACAGAGAACCTTAAGTGATTAAGGAAAGAGTCATATAGATATGGAAATAATTCAAACGTTGGTACAGAATCACAGAAGAAATACACAAGACCAAGTATTTTAAGGAAAACATCACAAGCCTAGGATTTTTACACAAAAGGATCGAAATAAACAGCCAGTAGGGTAAAAGGGATTCAATCGAAATAAATCAGTGATGAATCATTAGCATGATTAAAGGGATTTCAAAATCAATTCTTGGCGAAATCTTTTGAAAGGGAAGTTTTCCTCATATATAAAGCATACAGTTTAAGCAAAAGAAGAGTCTAACAATGAAAGTTTCAGAACCACAGGCAAGTAGGATTTGAGTTCGATTACAGGCTCACCGTGAGTCTGGAAACCTAGGGTTCCAAAGTGAAACCCTAGTGCCATCTACCCAAAGAGAAACCCCCAAATTTTAGGGTTTCAAATAGAATCAGGGGTGAGAAATCATTGAGAGAGGCAAACATATGCTATAGCAAACACATTGATTCAAAGGCATGCTTGAGAAAATCTTGGAATTCAAAACAGATCTCAAAAGTTTAAGCAAAGCAGGTAAGAGCAATACTTAGCAGGAATACCAACAAAACTCAGTAAAGTGAAACAAAATCAAAGAGCACGAACACATAGCAAAGAGTAAAGGACAAACAACCTAGTTAACATGTGAACAAGGAATAGCAAAAAGATCTTGCAAAATCGAAATAAGAAAACAAACTTGAGCATAATAAGAAATAAACAAGTGAGTATAAACTCACATAAGAGAGAGCAAAAGAGTCAGAAAACATGTTAAAGAAACTTTTTCCAGAAACCCTAAAAATTAGATTTGAACGGTTTTGAGAAAGAAAATTTGGGGAAAACCCTTAAAACGTCAAGCAAGGACCAAGCATGTCACAGTTCTAAAAGAAATGAACGAGTATAGAACCTTAGAAGGCTTAAAAATGGCAGAGAAAACCCTAGAATGAGAAGGTCTTGAGGAAAGTCGGATCCTGAGTCGAAGAGACTCATATTGCCTCTAACATGCCGAAAAATGGCCGTAGAGGCCATAGATCTTGCAGATCTAAGACAGATCTAAAGGAAACCGTGGAAGTGAGGCCTCCAAACTTCGAGTAACTCAAGCTGAGGGTGAGGGAGAGGGAGCACAGGCCATCCATGGCTAGGGGTTCCATGGATTTTGGTTGAGGTGAGACAGAGATCGGTGAAATAGGGTTAGGGTTTCGGAGGGTTAGAGAGGTTTTTTGGGAGATGAGGGAATTTAGAGGCGGCGTCTTTGTGCAAATGAATTAGGGTTAGAGGCGTTAGGGGATTAAAAAAGGAAAGAACGAGTTACAGCCGTTGACCAAACGATCAACGGCCAGGATTTAAAGAGAACCGGACGGGTTTAAGAAATAGGGCTAAGGGGTCGGGTCAAAATCAAAATTGGGTCGTTTAATATTGGGGTGGAATTAGGGTCAATTGAGGCTACAATTGCAATTGGAAATGGCTATGTATTAAATAACCAATTTCTCCCCTTTTAATTTTTTTTATAAAATAATTAAACTGATTTTAAAAATAAATTAAAAACACTGAACTAATTAATAATATATAATCATTAATCTAAAAACACTGGGAATGATTTTGTAAGTATAAAATGCTATTAATTGTAAAATAGGCTATAATTGCAATTATACGCAATTTAGCTTTTAGAATGCCAATTAAATTTAAATAGAAATATGCAAAAAAATCACCTTAATTATATTTTAGTGTAAATACGAGAATAGAAATAAATTATTCACCAAAGTGATAATTTGGGAACAATTATTGGATTTTGCATCGTTAAAATAGACAACAAATTGACTTTAAAAATCTTAAAATTTGGGAAAAGTACCAAAACTCGTGGCCATGCTTATATATGCATACACATGCTATTTTGAAAGTATTTTTTTTTTTAGTATGAAAATACATAGGGAAAAATTGGGTATCAATAGCTGCCCCTCTT